>NC_092499.1:111628289-111932631 GCF_047511675.1 Marmota flaviventris | reverse complement strand
CCCAGGATTCTCCGGAGCCCTCTGCAACCAAGGTACTGTCTCTAAGGGGAAGGCACAGGACAGGGAGCAGGTCCTGGGAGGGAAGAGACAGAAAAGAGAGGGCTTGGGGTTCTGCTCCTATTCTGTGATGGCAGCTCCTTCCCTCTTCAGGGCTCAATTCCGATAACCGAGCACTGCATGGCATGAGACAAAGTCATCCTGCATTTGAAGGAACAGGCTTAAAGAGGTGAAATGACTAGTCTGTGGTCTCCCAGCTAGCGAGTGACAGAAACAACTTCTGGCTCCAACACCCACACCAAGGGGATGAAAGATGAAATAAGCATAGAAAAGATCCATCGCAGACTTAGACTGATGATGCAGATTGCCCAGTGGTAAAAGGCAGAGGACTCCGGGAGAGCACGGGGGTCAGTTCTGGCATTGGCTGCAGATAGGAAAGCCGCAGTCCTTCTCCCGTGAGCTGGGGCGGGGGGGCATTGCCAGTCCCTCTCCACACGCTTTCCTATCAGCCTCAAAACCCTTCACAACATCAACTCCAGGGCCACTGCACTCCACGGGAGTGGAGAGCCTACTTGCTTTGCTGTGCTACTATACTAGTTATCTGTAGGGAAATGCCTCACTTTGTGACACTTGCAGGTGTCACCATGGTTGATTTCAAAGTACCAATGGTTTAACACCACTCACAAACTTCCTCCACATGAACAACCAGAGAAAAGGTAGGCGCTAGGCTCCAGAACACACCATTCCTTGCTTGGGACTTAGGCAAAGGCAGTGTGGATCTGGAGGACGCTCCGTGCACTATGCAGGACTTAGCTGGGCTTTTAGTCTGTGAAGGAAGAGAGGCACCCTGGTGGCAGAAACTGCCTAGGCAAAGAAGAGAGGCCTGGACCTGCTATCACCCAGCAGTAGGGAATGGCTGAAGGAGGTGGAAGCTACAGCTGGGAAAAGGGGCTGGGAAGGTAGGCTGGGGCCTTCAGAAGAGCTCTGAATGCAATCCTGAACCCCACCTGGCAGAATTTGCACTCTAACCCATAAGGAGTTAAAGGATCTTAGGATAATGTAAACTTAGAGCTAAAAGCAACTTCAAGGTCACCCAGGCAAGAATCTCATCTGGCCTCGGTTTAAATACTTCTCTTGACTGAGAGTTCACCACCTCCCAGGGGAACCCATTCTTTTGATGAATAATCACTGCTGAGCTGGGCTATTTAAGTCTGCGGGCCGTTAATATGTATGAGTGGAAAGTTTACTCCATGATGCTTTGAGGTCATGAGAAGTTTGGGCCCCAGGGAAACATATGTGACAGTTTCATTTGCTTGCAACCCTCCTAGGACAGTTCAATCATCACCTGACATGTTGAGGTTTACTTATTAAGCATAGAAGACCCAGCCGTCAATACAGATAGGTCTGGTCTAAATTAGGACCTAACCCGCTGAGGAGTAACTCCCGCATCCTGCATTGTCTGATTTATCGCCCACTGGCCTAATGAGTATTTTCCACATACAGATCTAATAGAGTTTGCTATTAATGGCAACTGCCCTGGTTAAGCCTCAAACCTTGTAAAAAATTGAACTGACACTTTCTAATGACTGGCTTTCCAGCGAGTTACAAATTACAGACACTGCTTCTGCAGAATCATTAAACATAGATTAAATATAACCAGATGTTTTCTTTCCACCAGCCCCCCTTCTCTCCAGCACCCTTACTCTTGATTCAACTAAGAAGTCAACCAATTAACGTATTAGATGGTCACATTAGCAGCTCTGTGGGCAAACATGTTGCCATATGCGTGTGAGAAAGACTTCAAAGACTGTCTTGTTAGAGAAGTTCAGAGTTGTTTGGGGGATAGGGGAGTGAAGCTACTTGGGCACCCCAAAGAACCAGGGCTGGATGCAGATTCTCCAAATAGAGCACCTCCTTGAGACAGGGAAGAAGAGTCTAGGTGACTTGCTCTTAAGGAAGCTGAAGGTGGAGGTGGAACTGCACACAGGTGGGACGTGTGTCTGCCTTCTGGCAGTAGACCTGCCTGGACAGGGGTTTGCCAGGGGAAGCACAGGGCCCGGGATCAGCCAGCCTGCCTACAGCTGAGCCTTCTCATCCCCATTTCAAAGATGAGGAAATGGAGACCCAGAGGGGTGATGTGGTTTGCTCAAAAGTACTTAATCAACAAGCAGTAGAACTTCCTAGCTGTGTGACCTTGGGAAAGTTGCTTAAGTTTCCTCATCTGCAAAGTGGAGTTAATAATATGGGAATGATGAGAATACCTAATAATGAAAACATGCCAAGGTTAAGTGAACTAATATTTGTGAAGCACTTTGAACAGTGGTGTATATTAATACCATATGTATTTTTGTTGAACATAGAATAAAACTAGGACCCAAACCCAGGGCTTTGGACTGGAGAGTCTGGCCACCAATTCTGCCTTCATTGTGTCCCAACCACTAACCATGTCCAGGGGAGGCAGAGGGAATGCAGATCCCTGCCACCAGATGCTCACAATCTGACTGAGGAAGGGCTGGCAACATAAAGCAGTGTGGTGGGAAGGAGGAAATACCAGGCCAGGGTTTGCGAGACCTAACCCAGGAAGCTACTTGCCTTCAAGTCCTTGATTCTCCGTGTGTTTCAGCCAACTGAGGGCCTCAGGATTCAGGAGCTGCCCTCCCAAGGAAGGCAAGGAAGCCTCTTTTTGGACAGGCTGCTGGGACTGGGCTTTGGGAGGAGCATGCTAAACCGAGAAGAGCTTAAAGGGATAGGGGTCAATCCCAGTAAGGTCCTCTGGAAGATCACTGCTCCCAAGAATGATTTTGGGCATTTTGGAACATTTCCTAAGAGTGTACTGGACATCAGGGTCTGTGCTGGACACTCAGATACAGTAAAGCACCAGAGCCATGTTCCCTGCCCTCAAAGCCTAATTCAGAGGAGGAAATTCTGAGCTCAGCCTTTCCCAGCAGGACTTGGGAGGCAAGTGGGGGGAAAGGTATGGTCAGTTTATTTCCATACATTCGCCCATTGTGTCGTGATCACCTGTCTTTCCAGGCTTTGTAGGGAACACAGATATGGATGGGGCCCAGGCCTGACCTGAAACAGGCTCACAAGTCTCATAGAAGACTAGGGAAGAAACTACCTGGAAACTGAAACAAGGTCATAGCCACCCAGAACAGAGAAGAGGAGTGAATCCATTAGGATTGAGTTCAGATGTAAGCCTCATAAAATCCAAAATAAGTGGCTTAAAAATAATAAGCATTATTTCCTTCATGTATTTTTTAAAAAATGAAAAGATCTACAAGCAGGCCAATGGGGAATGTTAGGGCAGCTTACAGAGAGAGATGTCAGAGTCCAGGTTCTTTATTCTTCAGAGCTTACCATGGGCCAGACTACAGTCTCATGGCAACACCTAGCTGTTCAGGAGTCCAAGGAATGAAGTCTTTATTCCAGGTGGCCACAGCGCAACCAAAACTCAAGATTCTAGTTCAAAGGAAGAGACTTAGTATTGAGGAACAACTAGCAGTCTACTAGTAACACAGGAATCATGGAAGAGGTACATTTAAGATGAATCTTCTAAGGCAGGGTAGGATGTCCACAGCTGGACACAAGGGTCAGGGGAAAGGGAACGGCTTCAGCAAAGATCCAGAGAAAGGCCTAGGTGCGTTTGAAAAGTACAATGTGGGAAAGATGGGAGTAATCCAGGACAAGCCAGGTGAGATAGTTAGTGCTGGACTCCAAGACCCCAGAGATTTTTTTCTGGGACAATGGGGCGCCGTTGAAGCTGTGTGAGCAGAGCATAGGGAGGCCATGAAGAGAGTTGTGCTTGAGAAGTAGGGTCAGGGGGTGGACTGCAGGAAACCAGAGATAGGCAGGTACCCAATTAATACTTAGACCTGGTCCTAAAGAGCTTACAGTCTGATTGAGGAAACCTGTCCTTCCTCCAAGATCAAGGAGTGACTCCTCCAGAAGGGGCTATGGCCAAAACTCTATAGGTGACAAAGTAGAAATGCCATGGAGTGCAGGGGAGAACAGGGCCTTTGGGGACCAGAGGACACTAGGCTGAGGCTTGAGGAACAGGTTAGAGGACAGATGGACAGGGACAGACAGCAGGGCCAGTCCTCCAGCAGACAAACTACAGACAGACCTGCCACATTGCATTGGTCCCTCTCCTTCCAGCTATAAGCATCCTCATCCTGTGGCTAGGGGATTGGTGATACGAGCATGTGTGGTGATGCAAAGCTGTAGGCTGGGGAACAGGATAGGGAGCACTGGACTGAGAGTCCACAGGAGTAAAGCCCAGCCTCACCACTTCCTATCTGTGAGACCTAAGTCGAGTGATTCCACCTCTGTGGGCCTCAGCCTGTTCCTATCAAAAAAGATCATAATAGAGCCTTCTGAAGATGGAAACACACTTATATGCAAACAGAGAAGGGTGATAAGGGTGCCATCCAGATCCAAGTCCCCAGGATGGTTGTGGCTGTGGCCCAGGACCCTCTGGGGGTGTAGCTGTGGGTGGTGGCTTTAGGGGTATGAGAGTCAGGACAGGTGCCAGGCTACCCTGTGCCCACAGTATGTGCTGGAGGGCACTTTGGGCAGGACTGTGCCCAGCTCTGCTCCTGTGCCAACAATGGGACCTGCAGCCCCATCGATGGCTCCTGCCAGTGTTTTCCTGGATGGATTGGCAAGGACTGCTCACAAGGTAAGCTGCTCCCCATGGGAATACCCCCATCTAGGGTCAGTCCCTGAAACTTCCTTCATTGCCAAGAACCTCTCTGCCCTGGCACCTCCACTCAGGAACAAAATCCCCATTCAGCTCTCTAGTCCACAGGAAAAATCACCAGGACTGACCAAGGATATTTTAACTCCTGTTATTAAAGATATTGTTGACAGTACCATGAATGCTATTAATTTTGAGAATTGATACTCCATTAGCACCTGTGTGAGGAGCAGCCCCTGAGTTTGGATGGCATGCTGGAGTTTGGGAAGTAGGCAAGACCAAAGCAGTCACCTTGGGAGGAATGCAGGCCTTCTGTGTGCCCAGTGTGGTGTCCTGGGCATCCTAAGCCTGGATAGGGCCTTATAGAGGCCATTCATGTAAGGTGCACCTAGTCTGATTCAAAGGTAGCATCCCCTCTCCAGGGGGCCCCCAATCTAAGGACAGAGACCTGGCCCCAGCCCTGTGGAGCTCCTCCTCTGATGGGGGAGACCAAGCCAGTAGTCATAAGAGGTCCCAGTAAGATGGTGTGGCCTGAGGGAATTCCATTCTCTTTAGGCAACTTGGGCTCCTTCCTCAGCTCACCAGCTAAAAGGAGAGATAGTCCCTGCCCTGGGAAAATCCCCACTCTCATGGGAAAGCTAGTGTACACAGTATATTCATATAAGCCCCAGTATTTATTCACATGCTCCAAATCAGGCAGCCCCTGGAGAGGGAGTGTACAGGAGCCCTCTGAGCCTTGCTCAGTAGTCACTGAAGACTAGGAGAGTGGCCAGAGAATCGGGGTCCAGTGAAAATCCTGGGCGACTAGGCTAAGAAGTGAGTTGAGGAAATCTGGGAACAGTGCATCAAGCCCCTGAAAGCCAAGAAATGGCTCTATCCTGGCATCTTGGCTCTGACATGTGCTCCCCTTCCTCTCCCTTTCCATCTGCCCCTCTCTGCCTTGCCCTCACCCTCTGCATCCCACCCACCCCCCAGCTTGCCCACCTGGGTTCTGGGGCTCTGCCTGCTTCCACACATGCAGCTGCCACAACGGGGCCAGCTGCAGCGCTGAGGATGGGGCCTGCCACTGCACTCCGGGCTGGACCGGACTCTTCTGCACACAGCGTAAGCCCCACCTCCTGGCCTCCCAGCCTCCCAGCCACTCCCAATCCCATGCTGCAGCCTACTGGCCACCGTGAGCATAGTCCAGGCCTGAACAGAGGGAGGGAAGAAGCTGGCCCCAGGGTCTTATTGGACTCAGGGTTCACAGGCCCAAAGTTCTGGAAGGTCAGGGATCTAAGATACCCCAGCAATCACAAAGACCAAGCCCTCCTTGGACAATGGAGAGGAACAGCCTATGGCATACAACAAAGAGATCTGAGTCTGGCCTCTGATTCCAAGACCCCTTTGAAGGAAGGACCACCCAGTCCCATTTCTACCCCTTCAGCAAGAGGGTAGAAAGTGTGGAGACGGCACTGGTCCAGGGTCTCACTAGTCTTTATCCTATGCTCCATGAAAGAGGAGACTGAGACAGGTCTGGTCCCAGCTGCACCTCCACAGTTGTCCTGACTCTGCAGAAACTCCTGTGACCAGAGATCTTGTTTCTCCAGGTTGCCCAGCAGCATTTTTTGGGAAAGATTGTGGGCGCGTTTGCCAGTGTCAGAATGGCGCCAGCTGTGATCACATCAGCGGCAAGTGCACCTGCCGCACAGGCTTCACTGGGCAGCACTGTGAGCAGAGTAAGTTGCCCCAACTCCTGATCCTGGGTGTTGGGTGCCAGGCCTCAGCCTCCTAAAGGGGCAGTGTCCCCCTTGAAGGTCCATTCATTCAAGATTCTGCACCCCCTGCTCGGGTTTTTGGGGTAATTCCTAAGGAAAAAACCAAGGGCTATGTCTACTCTAGTGCTTAAAGAGTTTCCTGGGGAGGGAACTGAGGGCACAGCAAGGGCTGTGTATATAAGGAGTATATAAGGGACTAGAGAAAGGCAGGATCTTCTTGTTTTGTTTAAGTCCCTGTGGCACCCAGCTCAGGGCCTGGCACATGGAAGAAGTATGGGTGAGTGGGTCCTGCCCTCTTCTCCTCTGCCCCATATCCCACCATTCTGGGCTATAAGTGCTCTGTCTACCTCCAATATCTAAACAAAACACAATGGGAGCCTCGGTTAAAAAGGCTTCACACCACACGAGACAGAACTGGCCTGTTGCTGTAGGTAACCCTCCGTGGAATGGGAGGGTTGGGGAATGGCTGCATCTCACTGTCTACCCACATTTTTCATGCCACACAGGATGTGCCCCGGGAACCTTTGGCTATGGGTGTCAGCAGCTCTGTGAGTGTATGAACAATGCCACCTGTGACCACGTCACTGGCACCTGTTATTGCAGCCCTGGATTCAAAGGAATCAGGTGTGACCAAGGTAATGCACAGGTGATAGGGTGTGTGGGCACTGTGGAGTCTCCATGGAGTTCTAGCTGGACTAGCTGGTATTTTTAAAGGATACTTCCCTCGACTAACATTTGGGAAGAGAGTGGAGGCAGACACCTGTAGGCAGACTCCATTTCCCCCTGCTCATCCTTGGCAAATTTCACATGAATCAAGCAAGAGTAACCACAAGCCAGTGTTATGGAGAGGCAACCAAGTCAGAATATCTGCCAAGTTCTAGTTTTGCCATTACCTGCCAGGTGTCCTTGGGTAGGTCATTTGTTTTTGCTGGGCCTGTTATGCCACATGCAAAGTGGGAAGAGACTTGTCTTGCCCCATGACACAAGATTCCTCTGGAGGCCAAGGGGCTCTACCTTGGCTCCAGCTCTATACAGTCAGGTGACCTTATGGTGCAGCTGCCAGGATCAATTGAGACACTGAGCAAAGGACTCAGGAAAACACCTAGCACATGTGAGCACTCCACACAGGGTGTGTGTACATAAAACCTTTTATAAAGTGCTACCAACCTGTGAGGGATTATATGGATGTTGGTTTAGGAGATGGGGGAGGAGAATGGGCTCTCAATGACCTGCATTACAGAAAAGGGGTCAGAAGCCATGTTTCCACTGTCGTCTGGGGATATATCATGGAGAATAATGCAGCACATTTACTCCCTGGTAATGTTGGCCGGCTCTGTTCATTAGCAGCCGGCAGCCAAGGAAGGGTCTAGATGCTGCTGGGTGGCAGGATGGTCCCCCAGACTGAGCATCAGCACAGAGTGGGGGCAAGCCTCACGTATAATCAAGAGGCACCTTGTGAGCAGTAATCTAGGCACACAGGTGCAGCACTCCCAGTTTTCATTGCCAGTCTATCACTGGGTGCTCACAACTCCCCTGGGAAGGTGGGGTTATTGTCTCTATGTCACGAGTGAACCAACTGCAAGCTGTGTCACAAAGCTGGTGAGCAGGGAAAGGAGCTGACTCCAGTTCTTCCTGGCTGCCAATTACTGGGTGTGTGATCTTGGGCAAGTTACCTCACCTTCTGGTGATTCAATTTTTCATCAGTAGAAAGGGATGAGAATAATCCCTTTTTATTGGGCTGCCACAAAGATTAAGTAACTCTAACTCATTTTTGTGACAGAACAAAATACTCAATAAACGTTATTTTGTTTCACAACCAGAGTTACATTTGCTCCTTGTCATGACCCTGGACTCCATTGCCTTTTAGGAGGTTGAAGAAACTGAGGCTCCGTGGGGGGTGGGTCACACAGGGATTGAAAAGGACCAATTCCAGTACCAGGTCTTCTACCACTAGAGGGCTTAAAGGAGTCTGGGAGATCTGAAGAGCAAGCCGGACCAGCTCAGGCTCTTCCTCTGCCCACAGCTGCCCTCATGATGGAAGAGCTGAATCCCTACACCAAGATCAGTCCAGCTCTGGGTGCAGAGCGGCACTCAGTGGGTGCTGTCACAGGCATTGTCCTCCTGTTGTTCCTCATCGTGGTACTGCTGGGCTTGTTTGCCTGGCGCAGGCGGCGACAGAAAGAGAAGGGGCGGGACCTGGCTCCCCGTGTCTCCTACACACCTGCCATGAGAATGACCAGCACTGACTACTCCCTCTCAGGTAAGGGCTATGCCCTGGGTATTCCCTCTTCAATCAGGAGGAACTGCACAGCATCCTTGCAGACACCCAGGTTTAATGAAGACGGTTGTGCCTGCAGGGCTGGTGGCTGGGTCTGGGTGTGGTCACCTCCAGATGGGGGTGGGAAGTGAGAGCCTACTTGAAAAGGTCCATGGAGCTCTAAGCGTTGTCATTTCCTGGATCCCCAACTCTGAGCAGCTACGGTTGGTATTTCCTGGTCCTATTTCCCCACAGGTTCCCCATCCTAAGCTTCACCCAGGGGGTACCTATACTAAGCAGTAGCTTTCCTAAGCTCTCCAAAAGAATGTCTCCCCAGCCCCATGCCTCTGCCTTGCAGGAGGCTAGGCCTTAGGCTCTAGTGCCCAGGCTCTGTCCATTTCATTTTTCCTGGTGATGGCCTCAGGCCAACCTTCCCTGAGGCAGGAGGGCCCTATTATTCCAGTAGAAGAGGGTGGCACCTGACTTGGGAGACATCTGAAAGTTTGGCCAATGTCCCTCTTACAGGCACGTCAGAGCCCAGTCTGTTCACAGATATGGTGACACCTCCAATGGGCATTCTCCCTGGGAGTCCAAGTCGGGTGTATGTATGGTGATCCTGGGCCAGATTCTCTCTCTCCCCTTAACCTGGACTGTCGCCTTGGAGATAAGGCTTTTTGCTTCATATTTAGCTTAACAGTAGAAGCCAAAATGCTCTGAAAACATGCTCATAACCCTGGGTCAGGAGAGGCTGGGCCTGCCTGGGTGAGCACAGGACAGCTCACTGCAGCTGCCTCCACAGTTTATGGCAGACCTCCAGCCTCCCGTATTTTGTACTTAAGAGAATCCAGATCTTTAGCCATTCCTACTGTGTCACCTGCTGTTTGCCAGCTCAATGCTAGGGGCTTCAGGATAGACAGGTGGCCCAGGTGCAGCCCCCTGCCTTCAAAGAGCTCCTAGCCTACATGCTTCAGCCAATGTCAACAGCCTCTGATGAATGCCCAAACCCACAGAGATTTGGGTGTTTTCTTCTTTGACCATAATGAGTAAGGCTGGCTGGGTTTTCTCATACCGTTCCTCTGGTATTCCCCAGCTCTATGGAAAGGTCATGGAATCCTCAAGAGAGAAGGGCTGGGGTCAAGAGGAGTGGGATTCTCTGTATGGAGTCTGACCCTAGGGGTAGGCAGGAAAAGGTTGGCCCCATCCTAAATAGCAACCCAGGGACAAGTGAGGCCATCAGGGCCAACATTCCTCAACAGGCTCCAGCTGAGTACCACCCTCTACACACTGGTGAGCCTGACTTGCATTCTGCATGCTGCAGAAGGGCTGGCATGAGGGAGGCAGCAAAACAGGCTCTCCAGATTTCCATAGGGTAGTGGGTGCCAGGAAGCTGGGAGAGGGGGAACTGGTCACTTTGCAGGGCACTCTCAAGTCTGCCCAACCCAAGCATTACTTTTGGGGGTGTCTAATGCCAGGGGGAGGTATGTGATGGAATATGGCACCTTGTTCTCTTCCCAGATTTGTCTCAAAGTAGCAGCCATGCCCAGTGCTTTTCCAATTCCAGCTACCACGCACTGGCGTGCGGGGGGCCTGCCACCAGCCAGGCCAGCACTCTGGACAGGAACAGCCCCACCAAGGTACCGGGCCCCTAAATCCCCAGCCCCCATCCACTGTTCTCTCATTTAGCCTTCACCTCTGCCCACATGGAACTAATTCATTAAGAGCAGGCTTGGGATTCATGGTACATGTAAACACAGAATCATGTAATGAGAGCATGTATGTGGAGCCAAGTGTACTGTAACCAGCAGGCATCACATGTAACCAACCTACAGCATCTCTCTCTATGTAACATACCCCTGCACCTTGTGTGGAACCAATTGGTATCAAGTCATTTAATCATCATATGTAGCTTTCTTGTTACATATAACCATGTATATTCCATTTAGACACCTTTGCCAACATCAACACGTAATCAAAACACTATACTACCTACCACAAATCATTACAGAATGTTAGCAATACAATGTGTGTAACCAGCACAATATACCATTACTCAACCACTCAATGTCTTTTGAACTTGAACATACTGTGTCATCAGTACACACCATTTGTTGCAATCTGAACCAACACAAGAGATGTGTAACTCAAACATCAGCCATAGCCAGTGTCCACTTCGACAGGGAGTTGGGAAGATTGTGCACTCTCCTGGATGGGGCCTTCCCTGACAGCTCCCAGCAAAACCCTGGTTGATGGCACAGCAAGATGATCTTAGTCACAGGCCTTTGGGCAGGGCTGTCTCAGTATATCTGTTTATAGATAATAGTAGTGTGCCCCCTTAATGTGCTAGTATGTGACCAGGCACTGGGAGAGAGAATGAGGACAAATAGACCCAAGGACAAGGAGTAATGGGTTCATGCTACAAACCTCCTGACACCTATGTATGTGCCCACACATACATGTACACATATACATACATACACACACACACACACCAGCAGAGCCATTTTGAGGAATGAGCAGTTCCAGGACTCCTGGCTTCCTATAACATCCATTCTGGGCCAGGAGCATAGCTTTCATATTCCAGGCCACTGACTTGGAGCTCTAGGAATTCCACCCTCCTTGTCTGCCCCCTGGAGAAAAACCACCAGTCCACAGACTTGGGAGTACTGAAGCCTAAACCCCACAGCAATGCTAACAAAGACTCTGTACAGCCTCAAGCAACCAGTCAAGGCACCATCCTCTAACCCCTCCCAGCCTGTTTTCCTATGAACAGGAGTGCTGCATGTGGGGTACCTGGAGGCCCCCTTGTAAAGTCTGTGGCCATCAACCCCACACATAGTCCACTAGCACTGGCCACTTTGTGTGTGTGTCCCTTTTGTTCAGACCTCTGTTCCCAGCTTTACCTTTAGACTTGAGTGGCTGGGATCTTAAGAAAATTTGGAGTTTCCCAGTAGAAGACCACATTACCAAGGCTGCAGCAGGCTAGAGGCAAAAGACACTAGAAATGAAAGACAATGGCATTCTTGGTCTCAATTTACAGGGACGCACCTTTCAGTAAGGGGCCAAAGTTACTGCGGAGCACCCTACTGGGTATTCTGACTCTCTGGCTCACCTCACCTCACCCCAGAGTGCTTCTACATGATCAAGGACCCCTCAATGTGGCAGAAAGGAATATAGCAGAAGCAACAAGCTATGGCAACATCAAAAAGGATACCGGACTGGGAGCTGAGGTCAGAGTTCTAGACTCAGCTCTGTCACTGACTCCTTGTGTGTCCTCAAGCAAAGCTCAAAGCCAGAACTCAGGTCCCCGTGTGTGTGAAATGAGGATAACATGCTTGCCTTTTATGAAGGGTGGCTGTGAGGTGTAGGGAGAATTGAACATAAGCCTCCAGACTTCCTGCCCTGAGGCTTTCCCTTGGTCATATGAAAGGGAGACTATCATGCGTCCCAGGTCAGGTGGCAAACACTGTGGGCAGCTTTGACACCTACCTCTGTGGTGGCAATGGCCTCATGTTACAGTTGAGGCACTTCCAGAGCCCCTTTCGTGCAGCTTAGCCCCACCCCTGAAAGAGGCTCACTTGCTTCAAGCCTTCTTGGCCATTGGGAGGCCCTGCTCCTGCCCTCTCCCTTGCCACAAGAGCCTGGGAATCCTATAACTTCAACCTGACAGTGTGGACGAGGGATGTTCTGTTCCCATTGGCCTCAGCCACAATATGGTGACTCAAGCCCCTATTTTGGTTCTCATCTAGTACTTCCCTCCCCTCCGTGTCCAAAATCATCACAGGAGTGGGTGTGCTGAGGTGGAACCAAGTGACGGCTGGGGAGGGAACCCAGGGGAACTAGGTATTAACTGGCTTTCCTACTCTCCAAACAGCTCAGTAACAAGTCCCTTGACAGAGACACAGCAGGCTGGACCCCCTACAGCTATGTGAACGTGTTAGGTCAGTAGTGGTTTCAGTCTGGTTCCCCTCATCATGATCCACCGTTTTCTTCTTCCATGTTGAGAGGGCCCTAACCCAGCTCAAAGGGAGAAGGTTGTAAGTCTTGAGCACGGTTTGCCCCAGGGAGAATGGGAGCAGGGAGAAACCCAAGCAAATGAAGCCCAGGACTCCCTTAATTTCTGTAAAAGATGATAGGGAGTGGGTGGCTAATGACCCTTGGGACCACAAAGGAAGACAGGTAGGGCTGGAATATGGGGATTCTAGATGGAAGCAAAAGGTCTGCTCACCGTCTGGGATAAGGACTTTTGTCTGACCCAGGCCCTCCCAAAGTACTCCTTTCAAGGGCTTCCTCCCTGTGCCCTGTATGGGGTGGAGGTGGGAGGTATGGGGGAAACAAGGCAGATGGCCTTGGCTCTCTAGCAGATACCCTGCTCCATCAGCCCTGGCCCCTTTGGACTTTACACATTGAGGCCTTGATTCCTTCTAGGCTGCTCCACCCTGACCCTTGCCTCCTCAGATACTTCCCACCCCCTCTTCCTACCACACCAGGCCCCAGAAATAATGGCTCCTCCCTGTCATTCCTCTCACTAGACTCCCATTTCCAGATCAGTGCCCTGGAGGCCAAGTACCCGCCCGAGGACTTCTACATTGAACTTAGACACCTCAGCCACCACGCTGAGCCACACTCGCCAGGTCAGATGCCCCAGACCTACCCTCCACCCTCTCAGACCAGACCCAGCCCCTGATCTACTCCCCATCCCTACCTCAGCCACTCCTATGGCCCCAGAAGTCTTGTTGCTGAACCTTCCCCTCCTTCCCAATGCCAATCCAATGCCCAGCCCTAAGAAGGCAATCTGTCTGAATCTGTTCTATCATGGCCAGTAGATGTGGACAAACCTGGGTTGCTTTAGGTGGAAGGGACTCAATATAACTGCACTCCCTGTAGCCCATAAAATGCAACCCTTGGGAAATGGAAAATGGCTTGGGGATGGTGACACCTTTGGAATTCTCCAGTCCCTATTAGTGCAGGTAACAGAGTTTGTTCTCTGACCAAAAAGCCAAAAGTCCCCTAGAGACCCCAGACTCACCAAGGGCAAATTTAAGCATTCCCAGATCACTGGGTAGGGTTGCAGAGCAGAAATCTGGGGAAACTAAGGGAGGATCTGTCAACCAACGCCCTCTGTATTCATATATTAAGCTTGAACCTGGTGGCTTGGGAGAGGTGCAAAAAGGAAATGTGGCAAGTCCTAAAATAGGAGCATGGGGATAGGAGTTATAGAAGTAGGTATCAAAGGAATGAATAAAATTAATGACCAGAAAATATCTTCTCTAGTCACTGTGTCTTCACAGACTGGTTTCTAGGGCACCCTGGGGCAGGGCCATAAGACACTGGACAACTCTGGGCCCAACCTCAGTTCCAGGGGGCTTCAGGAGCTCAAGGGATATCAAGCAGCTCTACCAACTTCTGAAGGTCCTGGGTCCCGTAGCACTAGAAAGAGCAAAAGTTCTCAATTCATCCACCTATTGACCCCGCATAGGCAGCAAGTACTCTATACCCATACCCAGATGCTGTGTTTTGTTTTGAATTTTTATATGGTGTTAAGGACCGAACCCAGTGCCTCACACATGTGAGGCAAGCGTCCTGCCACTGAGCCACAATCCCAGCCACAGATGCTGTGTTTTTGACTATGGGTATCCCGGACAGTAGCTAGGACACTCAATAACCCTACCAACTACGCCTCCCTGCCAATACACATGCCACCACCACCTTATATCTCTTTCCACATGAGAGCATCCTCTGGGCTCATGTCAGGGCATAGCCAAGCACCACATATTGTCATTTGGCAGCTTACATTCAGGCAGGCTAGTTGGTGGTCAATGGTAGAGAACAGTTGGGGATATCTGGGCCCTAGTTGCAACTCAACTTCTCACTTGCTGGTATGGTCTTAAGCAAGTCTCTGCCACTCTTTGGGGCTCTGTTCTATAAAAAAAAAGAAAAAAAATTAACAGCCTAACCACCCTCCTTAAGTCAGGGCAAAGAAATCTCTTGTCTGGTACAAAGTGCTAGTCTGATACTAGATACTGATATCGAGACTAGTGCAGTCTTGTTTCTGCAGGGCACAGCTTGTAGGCCTTTTAGAAGAATGGCCAACTTGAGAAAAACTTGGGTCTGGTTCTGCTGTATCACTCAGTAATGTGTACACAGCAGTTAGACAGCAATGAAACCCTGCAAATTCAACTTGTGAACTCTGTGGAAGAGAGCAGCAGTGGTTGGTCTTCAGTGTCAGAAACAGGGGAAGAGTTAAGTGGAGTCACACTGTATTTTAGTAAGCACCTGCTGCATGCCTTGCTTTATATAATGTCTGCAAAAGCTGGGGACGGGTGGCTTTAACTTTGAGCCAGAGTTATTACTGTCCCAACTTAGAAATACTAGACCATTTCTTTTCTGAGATCAGCAGTGACAAAATAACCCAAACATGGTCCCTGAAGCTTTATATCCTGCCTGACTAGGGATCAGGACCATGCATTGTGGGAACCTAGGGAAAAAAACTGACAGCAAAAGGGAGAAAGAAATTCTTGGAGCTGGAAAAACACCAGTAATACTTTTCAAAAATAAATCTCAATTATATACTAGTGGCCCACCCCCCAAAAACGGGTAACTGAGAGAATGGTTCTGGATTACTATACTTCCTATAAAGATGACTAATCAAGAACCTCAGCCATCTGTGTACCCCCCTCTGGCTCCCCTCATTGAGTCTTGGATTCAAGAGAGGATAGGCAAGACCAGAGCTGAGAGAGATGAGAAACACTGTCTCCAACCCATTCCAAAATCCAACAGAAAGGAGAGTTGGATTATCCTACATCCTTCCCTCAAGCTAAAAACTGGTCCTGCTTCTTCTTATCCTGTACCTTTGGAGCCTGGAACTTCACTTACAGTGACTGCATGTGACATCGGAACTGCCTTTTATTACCTCCTAAAAGGCACTCTCCTGAGGTGAAGGTTAAAGGGAAGACCGAGTGTGCCAGGGGGCGCTGTGGCACACCTTAACGCCTCGAGCCTTTTAAGAATTCCTATACATGCAAACGGATTCAGGGTAGATTAAGCCCAGAAAAATTTTCTACCAATAACTATTTTTTGGTTAAGGGAGAAAGGGAAATAAAAAGAGTAAGAACATAAGCAGTCTAAATAAACCTCACCCCCATATTTTCTTCCCGTATTTTTACACAGGTGCTTGTGGAATGGATAGACGTCAGAACACATACATTATGGACAAAGGCTTCAAAGGTAGAGTATCCAATCCTGACGTCCTATTACAAAGGGCTTAGCAAGAGAAAGTACAGATCTGAAATGACCAGGAATTCTGCCTGAGAGAAACTGCATATCTCAACCCACTCCCTTAAAACAAAAATTAAAAGGCCACAGGACCTGGGGCTGCTGGGTAGCTCTGCCCAAGAGGAGAAATCATAATAATAATGAATTCATCTTTCGATTTCAGTTGCACCTGCTTAGCAAACGCTTGTGGGTTTTATATAGATGCCAACTAAATGTCTTCGGAAATGTAGAACGTCATTATCCCACCAATTAGTATGAGTTAAATTGATAATAAAATCTGAAATAAAGTCAATCTACCTGCCCCAGAGGCCTCCTGTCGTGCTGGTGAAGAACGCCACCCTGCACCTGCTGCCTTTCTGGGGCATAAGGGATGAAAATGATACCCAGTGCTAATATTGTATGCACTTTACCTCAAGAGATCTCGGCTCCCAAGAGTACCCTAACACATAGGAAATGCAAGACAGATAACTCCCTCTAGGAAGTCTATGGGTGAAGCCAAAAATGAAAGGTCAAGTCCTGCCCCTGGACTAAGTCCTAGGTTTAAATGCCAGAACATATAAAATAAGGGGCTTTGGTATTAACTGTGAGCTCCCCAGGGCTCAGTTTCCTCATCTGCAAGGTTGGGATAATTATGCGTATCCTTTTGTCAAATGCCTCTCCTATTATCTAACAAGGTTATCATGAGTATCCAATAAAACCACAGATGGGAAATGTTTTTGCATATTATAATCACTGTACTAATGTAAAGGGGCTGTCATTTTGTCTCTGAGGTCTGTTTAGACGAGTCTCAGCTAAACTGAAAGAGCTAATGACTGACAGTAAAGGTCCCAATGGATACCCTAAATCTAGCTCTGCACCAGGATCATCTGTTAAGTTGAATACTGCAGGTACTCATATACCATTTCCCTGAGATTCTGAGGCAGTAGATGAAGGGGGTCCTAGACTCCATTTTTGATACCTCAGGGAATCCTTAAGCAGCTTATTATCCAACTACCATTTAGAAACCACTGGTCTAGACTGACCCTATTTCCCAGGTTACTTTTCTGACCTTTCAGACTTAGCCCCAAGATACAACCATCTCCTAACCAAGTGAGAGCTACAGCTCTTATGGTGATGGTTACTATAAGTGGGGTGAGCAAGGGGCAGGTGTGGTGGTAAGTAACATGTTCTGAGAAAGAGAACACTAAGGGTGAGTGACTATCATCATTAGAATATTCAAAGCCAAAGAGAATTGTCTAAGGGCAGGAGGTCAGACCCAGGCTACTTCCTTGCGAGAATGACTAGCAATTTTTCTAAAAGTTCTGACTTAAAAACCATCCAAATGGAAGCAAACACCATTTCAGGGTGAAAAAAAAAAAACAGAAAGGACAGAGAGCCAGCTGTCCATTCCATTACTGTGACTTTAGTTGTTTTCTGAAATACACATGGGGATTGGGCAGAAAGGTCTCTAAGGGCCTTTTCAGTGCTGAGAATATGCATGACTCAAATGTGAATAAGCTCAGACAGGCCCAGATGCTAATAAATGAGAGCACAACTTTCCTGTGTCCTTTATCATCCTGTGCATTGTGATTAAGGTAGCTACTTTTAGACTCAAAACCATAAATGTAAAACAAAGCTAAGGAAAGCAGTATCTCTGCTTTGGCACCATTCCATTCCTGTTTTATAGAATCACACATCTGAGCCTCTGCATGCATGAAAGGCCCTAGCAGGCAGGCAGTCAGGTTTTGTTTCACTACTCTGGCTATAATCATCCTTTAAACTAAAGACAAAAGAATTGTGTAGGCAAATGTACCAGCAGGTGTTAGGGACCAACATATCTGAACAAGAGAATTCACAAAGAGAAAAATGAAATGTCATGGTTCAAAACTTTATAGAAATACTTACAAAAGACATGAAACAAATCCTTATTGGTTAAACCCCAAATTAACAACTAGTTTGTACCACAAATTAAATCATTTCCTAAAACTACAGGGCAAAACGAAATCAGAACTGCTAAGAATCCATGTATTCTCTGAACGCAATGGAAAAAAGCCCTTGCCTATAAATTGAGAGATTTGGGTTCTTTTCCTTGTGTGGTACCGACTAGGTCACAGCACTGTGTTTTGGATCTTGGGTTCTTCCTCTTTCAAAAGAATGGAGTTGTCCTAGCACCGCCTCTAAGGCCCTTTCCAGTTCCAACATACCCAGTCTTAATTCGGTCTGTGCCCACTCTTTTTCCTGTTGCTTACTGAAGAACTACACCCACTTTCATCCTGGGGCTGAGACCACTTTTACTGCTAAATGCTTTTCTCTCTCCCCTTCTCAAGGTGGCTTTGGAAAGCCATTTCCTCTCTCTGAATTTGTGCTTCCTCATAAAAGGATGTTTAGTTTACTTCAAAAGCTAGTGATGATACTTGATCACATGTGATTTGGGAAGAGGTAAGAGTTAATGAGAGCAAATGCCAGGTCACTTATAAAGACTAAGCCTTCAATTCTGATACTAATTACAAGGCCCCAGAGGAGTGACTCCCCAGAGCTTGGGTAGCCTTGGCTGAAGCTTCCCTTTTTTTTTCCAAAATACCCAAAGGGCATGGACTGGGTGGGGGTGGGGCTGTAAAAAGATGAGGAAGTATCTAAGCAACTGGTTATTCTTCCCCTTCCCCTGCCCTCCCTTCTTGCATGCAGGTGAGTAACTCAGCTGGAGAGTAGCTTTGTGAGGTAGAGTTTTCCAGTTTGCCTTGCTCTTCCTCATCCTCTAGTTCCCAGCAAAGATGGAGTAATACCCAACACATGCATACTCTCCCCACTACCCTCATGCAGTTCTACATCCCTTGTCTTGACCTCTGGCCCTTAAATGGAAGATACCTCTATCTGAGCCTAATCCCTTCCCACCAAACCAAACTTCTCTTTTATCGATTTAAATATATGTCCTGCTCCAAAGCAATCAATTTATTCCCCAAATATTGAAAGCAGCCCTGACTTTCTAACAAAAATGTGAAGGAGATACCACTGGCTACCTGATCTCTTTTAGGCATTGAGCTTGAATTTCAAGGCTCCCCAACTACCATAGCTTGATTGTGGGATACCCACAGGAGGCATCAAGTTTACAGCTTAGCCTTTTTCTCTCAGCAGGGTTTGGCCCCAGTTTAAAGGTATTCCTTGTCCACAGTAAGGTAAAGCATCTGCAGATCGCTTACATTTAGAGATAAGGGCAGGAGCTCTGGATAACAAGATGTCCTGAGGGAAAAACATCCTGCTCAGTTATCAGAGAAGACAGGGATTGAGTCCTAACTTAACTACTTACTAACATTAAACATTATGTAACAAACTTTCTGGATTCAGTTTCCTTGTTTTCAAAATATTAGTAACATTCCTTTGTGCTCAGTCCCCTTCACAGAAAGCTATGAGAAGTGTCAAAAGGAATTTGTGCCACACAAATTGAGCTATTGCTATTCCTCAAATTCTAGAAAATATGCAACCAAGACAGCTGTGATAACCTTTCTTTAAATAATACACAGTTTCCAGATAAAAAGCCCTGAATCATATTGCCTTACTCATTGGCTGGCTAAGTAGAGAATCCACACTGGGACCCATGGGCCATCTTGGGCTTCTTGGATTTACCACCATTCTTTGTATCAATAAAACAAAGCACCTACTGAGAGGCAAATTGTATGTGGGATTGGGCAGGTCATGATCTAGGACCCACAGCCACCTCTCCCCAAGTGATCCTCCACCAGCTGTTGGGCCTATTCAGCCTTTCTTTAATCCTTGCCGAAACTACCTGAGACTACTTGTTATATTGTAAGAATGTTTTCTCCTTCTCTCTGTGGTCATATGCTATAAAGAAGTCATAATCTAAGACAAAGGCAAAACATCCCTTTCTAGTTGCAGAAAGTACTGAGTCTGACTCTACAATTTGTCTGCTATTGAAGCAGTATGAGCCTGGGGAACTCAATTCCTCACTGTAAGTCTCAATTTCATCATAAGCAGTTAGGCAGAGGAAGGAGTAAATAATAATTATCACTCTATCAGTAATACCTGTATCATCCAGCAATGTAAACATCTGAAGGAACAAATGAATGAATGTACTTTTGTACAAGATTGAGGAAATGTTACCTGAGAAAACAAATAATTGCAGCACAGATGCATAAATTAACAGAAAAAATAATCCCATCCCAACCAATTACCTGTTTTGAGAAAAGACTACTTGTGGTGGCACACATCCCACCACCTTCTGCCTCATGGAGTGCTCTGCTCTCATTGGCCCAAGGCACATCTAGTTACCCCTTGAGTTATATCACTTTCACTTTAAACATTTTCAATAATCTCACAAGCTAGAGACAGCATAGATAAACAGCAACCTAAAATGTAAATTGTGGGGTTTTAGTGAAAGACTATGAGAGAATTTCATCACCTGCTATCTTTCATAGAAATTCAGAGCTGAAAGTCCTCTTAAATCACTCTTTAGTATCAAGGACCTATGACTCAGTATTTGTTTCTAGACTCCCCATCTGCCAAAGCCTTCCATATGAGGGTCATAGCTGTCAGACTACATAGTATAGTCTACTTTTTTTTCCAGGCAAGTCCTACCTCACTTGTGATGATCTACAGGAGGGAGAAATCGTCACCAAAAAGGGAATAGTGTAGCAGTTGAAGGAGGAAATCCCCTTTCCCTGTGAGACCTCAGTGACTTCCTCCAGTGGAGCTACAATTCCCTTGTTTCATGACTGGAAGCCAGTTTCACGTACCCTGAAGTCTTGGAGATGAGGCAACTGAGAGGTGGCAGGAAAGACAGCACTAGTTCTAGTGTCAGAGGACGATACTGCTGAAATAGGTTTCAGCATTCATGAGAACTGGAGAAAGCAACCCTAGAAGATACAGTGCAAGCTTGCTAGAAAACAGGAACTTCCCAAAGTCTATTTTGAGACTGAGGTTCTTTTTATACTTATCTACCCAACTATGTATTCAGGAGCTCCTGAAAGGCAGGGATACCACTAGTCTACCACCTAAAGGTTGCTAAATTGCTGACACTTATGCTAAAAAACATCTTTATGCGTCTTCTGAACTGAAGCCTCTTAATCATCAGAAAGAATTCAGAACGATATTACAGAAAACACACAGGCCAAGAGTGCCAAGGCATGGATTCAAGTCTTAGCACTGCTGTTTCTAGTTGTGACCTCTGGGCCTTCATTCTACAAAATGCAAAATATTACTTCTCAAAACTATACATGAGGGTGAGGGCTGGGGTTGTAACTCAGAGGTAGAGCGCTTGCCTAGCATGTGTGAGGCACTGGGTTTGATCCTTGTCACCACATAAAAATAAATTTTAAAAAAGGTATTGTATCCATCTACAACTAAAAAAAAAAAACTGTAAGTGAAAGTGTATTATGGGTGTCATAAATTCGTATCTAATTACTAAAAACAAATACTTTCCTAACCTCCAAAAATGTAAGTTTCTTTGAGAAAGAACTCTGCCTACCCAGAAAAGACTACCTTAAGACATTTAATAAATAAATAAATCTTCAATTATCATAGGTTTTTCTAGCCTCAGGTTCCTGATGGCCAATAAACTCAACTGCAGCCTGTTCCTGATTCTTAAATGACGACTTATGTCCTTGCTTGTCCTAAGGAATCTCTCTTGCCTTGCAGATTACATGAAAGAATCCGTGTGCAGTTCTAGTACCTGTTCCTTGAACAGCAGTGAAAACCCTTATGCCACAATTAAAGACCCACCCATCCTCACCTGCAAGCTTCCAGAAAGCAGCTATGTAGAAATGAAGTCGCCTGTGCACAGGGGGTCTCCGTACACAGATGTGCCAACCTTGTCGACATCTAATAAAAATATATATGAAGTTGGTAGGTGTCTCAAATAAGTAACTTAGTGAAATCAGGGCCATAGTACAGCATCAAGTAAAAACAAACCCTCTCTACTCACCCTGTCTTGACAATACACCCTTCCTTTGGTTGCTTTTTAAGGAATCCAAAGTGAACCCAATATTGCCCTCCCCTCTAATGCAGGAAATCAAATTCTTGTAACTCTGCTTTAAAAAAACACCAGAACTAATATGAAGCAGAAATAGTGGGGATGGGGAATGGGTCCACGCACTTCAACTGATGTGGATACAAATCCCAGTTTAAAAAAGAAAATAATCAGAATGGACATCTGCAAGTTTCTAAGTTGCCCTCTTCTATCTTCTCCCGGTTTAAACTATGTTCCTGAGCTCTTTGATAAGACCCCTACTTCTGGATATCCCAAGTCTCTTGGTGTTGACCAGAGAGTGGGATCTTGACAGCACATTCACTTAGGTTTACCATCTCTTGAGTAAGCCTCAGTTCTTACCCTCAGATATTTGTCATAGATTTATAAACCCCTAGCTCCTCTCCCTGCCAAGTTAAATAGTACTCTCTTCCTTCTCAACAAGACAACCAAAGCTAATCTGTTCTCTGAACTCATTTTTCACTATATTCCTTAGAGCCCACAGTCAGTGTGGTCCAAGAAGGCCGCGGTCATAACTCCAGCTATGTCCAGAATCCATACGACCTACCTAGGAACAGCCATATTCCTGGTCATTATGACCTTCTCCCAGTAAGACAAAGTCCTGCCAATGGGCCCTCCCAGGACAAGCAGTCTTAAAGAGGGATAAGCTTCTCTCTTACAGTGTTCTCTGCTGAATATTCTGACTCTCTGAAAGAAGACAATCCCTTGACTTGAAATAATGGTACAGATTGACTCCAGCTGCATATTAGTTCACCTGGAACTAAAGAAGAGCTTCCAAGTGGGACTGGGGTAACTATTCAAGGAAGTCTGTTCACAAAGGCAAAACCTGTCACCTACCCACCCCAGCCCCAATGCCCTGGATTATGAGATTTTTTAAAAACATTTAAGATACCACTACTCATCAACCTCAACTAAATACAGCATTTATTTATATATATATATATATATAATTTTTTTTTAATATTCTGAAACACGATGCTTATAAAGCATGTAGAATAGGTTTTGTAAACCTTCCTAGGAGGAAAAGGGGACTGCAGAGGGGAGAGGATTACTTTAAAGCACCTGAAATGTATTGTATTTTTGGCTGCTATTTCCATCAACATCTGTTTTTCTACCTGAGATAATTAGTACATAGATATGAACTGTTCTAATACCATTCCTAAAGTACCTGTACATATATGTCTGGTCCATCAAGTCACAACAGTCATGATTACAGTAGTATATAATCTGATGCTGACAACTTCATTTTTAAAAACAAGACTTTAAAAATCACAAATTAACTTTCTCTTTACGGCCCTGTGATAATTGGCCGGAAAGAAAGAAAAAGAAAAAAATTTAGTTTCCAAAGTGCAGTTGTCTCTTTCAATCTACAATGATCTCTAGGCCAGCTTTGCCAAATTTTGCAACTAAAAGTTCTGGAACAATGCAAGTCAGTCCTGGCCTTGTCATATTGCCTTAGTTCATGCAATACCCAAGTTATTCCATGTGAAATAGAGCACTGACATTATGCTTTGTGAGATTATGCTTTAAGTAAGTAGTCACAGACTGATGAGAATTAAATATCCTGAGCTGGGGTTGAGTTTAGTGATAGAGCACTTACCTAGCATGTGTGAGGCAAGGGGTTCAAACCTCCACACCACATAAAAATAAATAAAGGTATCTGTGTCCATCTACAACTAAAAATATTTTTTAAAAAATTAAGTATCCCTAAAAATGGCTATTTGGCTTTCCCAATTTAGTTGGCACTCCTTGACTCACAAAAGTACTTGATTTCAAGCAGTTAAAAATCTTGAGTTTGCAGTATAGAATCTAAAAGGAAATTAGACAAATGTGGATACAGCAAGTTTATGTTGCTTAACATACATTATGCTTTTTGATGGAACTAAATAAGATAAATGATCAAAGAATGGACTATAAGTAATTTTAATATGATGTAAAAACTTTATAGTAAACAGAACATGAAGCTATGCAGTGCTTCTACCTTAAAATCACAAACTACTGAGATGGCCAAATATCTGTTCCAATGAGTTAATGCTCCAGATCCCAGTGGTCAAATGTGTCTATATCTTCCATTAATAATGAATGTAGGTAAAAGAAGGCTCAGATAATTTCAATGGAACTAGCTTCTAAGCCCTACAGAGAACCTCTTTATAAGAATTCAAAACAGAAAAGGCAAACTGTGGTAGCTAATGGTCACCCCTATTCCACTTCATTCTCTGGAAACTGTACAACCAGTAAAAAGGACTTCTAAAAAAGGTATAAAGAAAAGGATCTAAATGACTGCAAAGCTGGAATATGGCTACAGGTTGTGTGGGAGTTCTAAAACCCTTGATAAAAATTGGAAGTCTGCCATAGAACCCATTAGTTTGGGCAATAATCAGCAAAAGCAAGAAAATAAACGAGTAAATCCCCCTCCCCCACTTCTCAAGACATAAACAAATTTTAGTGTTAGAGGAAAATATATAATACTTACATGAATGCTGCATGTGTGCATGGGAGCGAGTGATCAGCAATAGAAAATTTACTTTCCAAAAAAGCCTTATTAAAATATAAATACTAGAAAATTACTTTGTAGACCCAAGTAAATATTTCTCATACATATATAGAAAGAAAATAGATGAGACTTACCTCAGTATTTTAGGGCCACAAAGTGCTCAATTATCTTTGTCAAGCAAAGATGAAGCAGCATGGCAAAGTCAAATCAGCAAGGAGAAACTTCATCTCAATCCCAGGTTTTATCTTCTTCCCTTATCCTGCATGTGCAATAACTGCTACCTGACAAACTGCAAATAAGCAGCATCACTCAAGTTTCAAGTTTCACCTCTCTTCTGCAAACTGCACCCTTGGCAAGTGTATCCAGCAGGAGGTGAAATGGCTAGAGCACTGAGTTGAGACTTCTGTATTACTCTTGTCAAGTTACTTGCCTGTTTGGGCTCCTTTATCCCCCATGCATAAAAAGTGAAGAAGCAGAGTGGGAAGGGAGCTCTACCAGCTCTTCAGCTCTAGCATTCTATGACTTTTTAAGGCAATGTAATACAGCTCAAGTCAGGCAATACAGAAAGGAAAAGGCAGAGGATGTGATTAATCTATGGTAACAACACCACCTTCACATATCTAGGAGTCACTGGTAAAAGACATTTCAATCTTACAGAGAAAATGTTAGAATAACTTCTGTCTAGCACTGTCACAAATAGGTTCAGGGTCAGCCTAAGCATGTGCACTGTACATTGTATTGGTGATTTGGAAAGATCTGTTCGATTATTTTTCAGAAACTCAATTTTCAATCAAATAAAATGATATGCATACAATTCAAATAAATAGGAAGAAACAATTTATTGTACAATAGCATAAAAGATACTATTAAATGGCAATACTTTTTTAAACCACAGATTTGTAATATATTTGTTCACTGTGCAGAGGGATTGTACCTTGTACAAAATAAAGTTAATTTCTCACACTAATTTAACAAGAATGCCTACTGTGGTGTTGCAAATTGAAAATGTGTCTATAATCTATACTTTGGTTTAAGGGCAGAACTAACCTACATTTTATGTGGTCACTTTATGTACCTGGAAGAGTGAAAATTATTTCAATAGATGCTTGAAAATAAAGTAAGGTTGTTTAAACAAGGGAGTCTCTACATTTAAAGTAATGAATAGAAGCAATATATTCTTATGTCAAAAATAAGTTAAAATCTTATACACATCATAGTAGAGGGTTTCTCTGCGTTTCCAAATATTTGTACTCAAAGACAACAATCACGTTTTGTGCTCAGCACCAGAGGCACAGGGGAACTTCTATGGAATAGAATAAGGGCAAGGTTATGGGCTACCTAATTTATATAAATTCAATAAAAAGGTTTCCACTGGTAGAAGTGATCATCCAGTTCAGTTACTCTGAGTGCATCTGTTTTAGGAACTTTAAAAAAAAAAGCTTTCTGGAGGCTGGGGTTATGGCTCAGAGGTAGAGCGCTCAACCAGCACCTGGTAGGCGTTTGGTTTGATCCTCAGCACCACATAAAAATAAATAAATAAAATAAAGGTATTGTGGGGCTGGGATTGTTGCTCAGTGGTAGAGCACTCGCCTAGGGCGTGCAAGGCCCTGGGTTCCATTCTCAGCACCACATAAAAAAATAAAGTTATTGACAACTACAACTAAAAAATAAATAAAATAAAATAAAATAAAGGTATTGTATCCAACTAAAACTAGATTAATTTTATAATAAAATACAGATGCTAAAAAATAGCTACCTGAATAAATGATTCAAAAAGTTTAAATTTCTCCTCATACTTTTGCTGCAGGTTTATGTACTCAATATAGAAGATTCAAGAATGATACATTCTGGCTGGGCATAGTGGCACACAACTGTAATCCCAGCAGATCAGAAGGCTGAGGCAGGAGTATCAAAAGTTCAAGGTCAGCCTCAGCAACTTAGCAGCTTAGCAATAACCTGTCTCAAAATAAAAAATTAAAAAAGTTGGGGATGTGGATCAGTGCGCGCCCCCACCCCCAAAACATTCTGTTAGTCATTCATCTGAAGGGAGAGGGAAGACAGAGGAAGCCTATGTAATCAGTGGCAACAGAAGACAGAAAATATCTTTTAAGAAGGGATGGATTGGGAACTGGGATTGTGGCTCAGAGGTAAAGTGCTCGCCTAGTATGTGTGAGGCACTGGGTTCGATCCTCAGCACCACATAAAAGTAAAATAAAGGTATTGTATCTACCTATAACTAAAAATAAATTTTTTTAAAAAGGGATGGGATTAACAGACATATAGGGGTTTGTTAAACTAGTATTTATGCTTTCGTATAATATTTTATTGTAAATACATATTTATAAGATTGTAATATATAATTCTGTATGATTTTTAATAAAACATTTTAAAACTGAATGGCACTTCTCAGATTATAGCTCCCCAAACAACACCAGAATGAACCCTAGGATTAGACTCCCTCACTCTTAGATAGTCTTTCCTAATTATTCTGACACAGGGTTGAGAGTGCAGGATAGATATTAGGAATATAAATATAAGCAGAACATATTCTCTGCCCTTGTGGATCTTAATAATGTGATGATTACTAAAAGGCAGGGATAGAGGGCTCTGATGACCACTGGGGCGCTAATTATTTTCTTCCCAGACTTGCAGAGCTAGAAAGACTTGAGTAGTGGTCCAACCCAAACCTATGGAAGCTTGAAGCTCTGGTCTTCAACTTCAGTTATCAGATCTCCTCATTCTAGCTTCTGCCTCCTAACCAATTGTTTTCTGATGCCCTCCCCTCTCCTGCCACCCCACAGAAAATTGTGTAAGAGAAAACATGGAAACCTGAAATCTTACAAAGTACTGGTTTTTAGGCATTCATTTTAATGTAAACCTATATAACAGAGAACCCTGACTGATTTCAGATCAAGGATAGTCTACAGAAACAGTGTTGCTTCCTGGGGCTTTCCAGACTGTTCTATTCCAGGCATGTTTTCTTCTTTTATAATATACCTGAACCCATATGATAAAAGGCTTTAGCAAAGAGGCTAACACAATGGTCCGCAATCTCTTAAAGATATGGGCTGGAGCTGGGGCTGGGGATCAGTGTGGAGTACCTGCTTCACACGTGTGAGGCACTGGGTTCGATCCTCAGCACCACATAAATAAATAAAGAAAGATATTGTGTCCATCTATAACTAAAAAAACAAACAAACAAAAGATATGACAAGGGCTAGGGAGAGAACTTAGTGGTAGAATATTTGCTCCACATGCAGTAGGCTCTGGGGTTCAATTCCAGCACCACCAAAAAAAAAAAAAAAAAAAAAAAAAAGGAACCATACCACTTCTCTAGTGTTATTTAAGAAAATGGTACACTGAGAAACAAGAGTTTGTCATAGGAGAATGGGTGTTAGAAGCAGGGCATTTAACTCTGTAGGATGGGGTAAAATTTTGTGGTATGAGGCAAGGTTAAAGTACACTGATAGAAACATAGGAAAGGAATCCTATTTGGCTACTAATTTCCACTGCCATGGCTGATACTGGTAAGAGACTAGTTAACAACCAAACTACATGATATTTTATGTTCACATCTGTATCAAGAACTACTACTCTAGCTGGGCAAGGTGGTATACACCAGTAATCCCAGCTTCTCAGAAGATCACAAGTTCAAGGCTAGCCTGGGCAATTTAGCAAGACCCTGTCTCAAAATAAAAAATTAAAAGGGGTGGGAATGTAGCTCAGTGGTAAAGTGCCCCTAGGTTCAATCCCCATTACAAGAAATCAAAACGAAACCCTATCAATCCTATGTTTAAATGTTAAAAGAACCAAATTCAAATAATGTTTAGATTATTAATAGATTACATAAATGGCTAAAAATTGCCATTTATATCAATGTGTGTGTACACATAAACCTATACACTTGGATTTAATCACAGGTTCTAGTGGATAACTAGCTCTGTGGATTGGTCTATCTTCTTATAGATTCCTAATAAAGAGATTTTTTAAAAAAAATTAAACACAAAATGTTTTTAAAAGTTCTCTCGCAGACATGAATATATTTTAAAGTATACATTAATAGTCAGCAGAATTTCTATTAACAGCAAATACCATAAAACATGCTGCTTTTAATTTACAGTTGATAAAGCAGCCTATCAAGTATTCTTCCTTACACATTACATTGATGTACACTGTTAAAACTGACAGTCATTTTGTAAATGGTCTGAAACTTTTCATCTTATTTAATGGAGTTAACATGAAAATAAAGAGCATTTTAAAATCAAGTTATTGTAGTGAGACCAAAACATTTTATAAAATCTATACCTCTTTTTTCTTTTAAATTTGAATTTGAATTGGATTGTATAATAATTTGACTTTAGTACTTTAAGACAGAGTTCACTTGCAGGATTACTGATTTTGATCTGGATAAAGCCCAGAAATTTATCTAATCCAGCCTCTTTCCTTAATTAGAAGAATGTGAGCTCAGAGATGAAATAATATAAGAACTATAACTAGAACCTGTCCTTGTCACTCAGTCTAGTGCTGTATTATACTCATCATTTTCAATCTTAATTCACAGTCTGGCTGTGAATTACAATATCCTTTCAAATAATCTTTCTTCCAACTCAATTTTCAGGAAAATGCATACTCCTCAATTAAAATTATCTTTCAGCCCAATGGATTCCTTGTTGAAGGTGTAACAACACCCTGTACTGGATCACTTTATTGCTATCATCAGACTCCTAGTTTGGGAGAACATACCATTCTTTTAAACGCCAGAATTACAACACCAATTTATTTAGCAAATTATACAGGTGAGTGGAAAAAGTGACCTGCCCAATTCTAGAAAAGGGTATGATACCAACACTGTCCCAATCAGAAGAAAAATCAGCTCTCTTCTCTTTAGCACTAGTGTAACAGGTCCCTGACTATTCTAACCCATTAAATGATGTGGTGGATGGGGGTCCCTTCACTGTCTTAGTTCATTTTTTTTACACAGTGAATGGAAGTCCTATACAATCCTAAATGAAATTCACATTTTGTTTTGAATTTTTTTCAAGCTTATGATATGTGTGAGACATCAGATAAGCAATTTCCATTTTTCTCCTGTTAAAATAATAAAAAAAAAAATGTAAAGCTCTATAAATTGAAACTAAACAGGTTGGAGTAAGTTCTTAATTACACACCTAGCCATTAGGTGCTTTGTCTTAGTGCTGGTGGCAAATATCTAAACAGTACAGATTTTTCTTTAGGGTAGATGAAAGAGTGTATCACAATAGCTCAAACCAAAGAAAGTGTTTGTATTTTGTAAATACAAGTCAGCAAAGACAAAAATTAAGATGTTCATTTTCCAAAAAATCAAAGAAATGCACAATCCAAACTTTTACAAAGTCTAACTTTTCTGCAGAACTCTTCACTTTAGTTTATGGCAAAAGTCACTAGGTAGCACCTCTTCTTAGAATTACAATTTAGCATTTTCAACAAAATGATAACCTCCCCTTGCATAGAGACAACTACTATTAGAAATCACAGATGGCACTTGAGAACAATGACATACAAATTTAAATCAAGGTATAATATCTAACTGACTTCAGGAGACTATAACAGTTTAAAAATATTAAAAGTTAAAATAATAGAAAAGCAAGGTCAAACAGCAACATATTTCTAAACTGCCTTGTCATAATATTTTAAAATGTTATATTTCTTACCTGACACAATTCGTCCATAAATAATGCTTAGACTATTAATAATCGGATTACACAATGAAGATACTTGTCGAAATGCAATCAAAGTCATGTTCTAATATATCTAATGTTTCTTGGATCTTCAAGATTCAACCATGTCTAAGCAACATATAAGTCTACACTCGGTTAAAATTCAAAGTTACTTTATTCATTTTCAATTCACTATCTAGTTCCTCACATTTTTCCTTTAAAAAAAAAAAGTAAAAATTTACCATCACTTCTGAAGAAAACAAAGATGGAACCTTTATCCTGTACTTGGTGACACTGTTACATATGAAGCACAGAGACTATTCCGTAATGTTTCTGGGAATACTTTTGCCAAGACAGGCATATTGATCTACAGGACTAAAATCAAACCTCAGCTCACCAACTGATACCCCCAATTCAATGTTTACTCGGTAATCCAAGGACCTATGTTCTTACTTATTGAAAATCAAGTATTCCATGCTGAATCCAAAGCACTCAAATGAAAAATGTAATCTGACAACATAAGGAACAGTCCCCCTATAACTGTTTATTAGAATGAGAATATATTCCAAATCAATAACTAAAAAAAAAGAAAAATCAAGTTACAGAGCATGCATAAAATACAAAGTAGCAATTTACAGACAGACAGTAGTATCTTTATAACCAATACACTAAAATAATAAAATGGCTACAGAAGAGAACCAAAAATGACTGACTACAGCAATGCCTTCCGTGTGCTCCACACATCATGAGCACCGCAAAAGACAGAAAATTAACTATGAAACATAGCAATCTATGCAAGCCCCCACATATATATTTTTTCAGATATCCCATCATCCTGAATAGTATCACTGCAGTTGACAAGTTTCAGAAAACTGCAGAGTAAGTGCTTAATATTATCCACAAGGAAGTAAAACTAAATATTAGTGTGCACATTTCTGAATGAGAAACTATTTAGTTGCTCCATTGATTCAAATAATGTAGTGGAAAAAAATTATTTTAGGTCTCTACAATGCCTAAATGCATTCTATTTGAACTCAAGGTACTATTTCATTTTACGTACTAAAAGAATACATGCCTTTAAATGACACCACTTGAGCATAAATTACCTCCCTCTGTATTCTTTAGACACTAAAACCAAAGATTTAACTGGACTGTATTCCATTATACACTGTAAAATTCAAAGATAAGCATTGTTAAAATAATTACCCATGCCTGTTGGTGGATATGGTGATAAAACTAGGTTGCATTTCGCTCACTGGAAGGTTTTAAAACAAAATTAACACTTCAAAATTTGACACGTCCAGCATTAAACCTGTTATTGCCTAAGCAATAAAATGCCACATAATCTACTGCTGGGAAATGAGATCAGTTAAATGGTTTGGGCTGATCACTGAAACAGAGGCACCTCAGTCTTTCTAGTTTCCAGCCTGCCAGGCAGCACTATTTAACTTATAGCTACATAACTGTACCCCTACCCAAACCATAACAGTCTTTTGTATTTATTAAGATAATTCTGGTCCAGAAAAAAGTGCCCCCCACTCCTATCAATTTTGATGCTTACAAAAAATTTTAAAATAAAGTTTACTAAACTACATAAACCTATTAAGGCATTTTAGAATTGACTTACAGAATAATGGAAAACTTTCAAACTCTCAAAATCTTGCTATGTTTACAGGGCAATTCTTAGATTTGTCAAAATACACACTGCATTGAGAGAAGAGTGTATTACTTAAAACCTGCTCTGTGGCATAATAGCTTATTTCTAGGGTCTTCTTAGTTTGATTTGATCAAGACCAATAGGTCCAAGCATCAAGTGATCAGGTTCTACTGTGTCCTACAGTGACAGGCTTCCATGATGAAAAGTAAACAATAATTGAGGAATTCAAACATTCAGTTTATTAAACTAAGGCTAGTGAAGCCATAGCATGGAAAAAAAAAAAAAAGCTGCAGTCATTCGGGGCAAAGTGGATGATTTTATAAAGCTAAAATCAAAAGATTTAGGACATGGAAAAATTCATAAGTATGAGGAAGCAATGAAACACAGAAGTGACCACAAGATTTACAAATATATTTAAATCTCAGACCTGGGAAATGGACTATACACAGCCTTCTAGGGGAGAAGAAAAACGCCTTAGATGTTCTGACAGCACTGCACCTTTGGCTTGTTTTCAGTGGTTGGTGGAACATGAATAGGAACCACATTGTTGCTTGGAGACATGTCATTTTCACGTCTGTCTGACATTTGCTTCTGAGAAACAATACGGTATATCTCTGAATGAAGAGAAAAACCAAGAATACTTATTATAAATAAACCATAAAGAGTTGGTATAAAAGATACAGATAAAATATAGAACAGAGAACATATAAATTCAAAGTTTTATTTTCAAACAGCCACTGATTAGAATCAACCCATTACTGTAATAAGAGAAACAAAGGCTTTTCCATTTCAGAGGGGAAGGTTCACCAGTCAATCAAACATAACTTGGTTTAAAAAGCATTACACAATTTTTAGGCATAGGTTTGGATTAAATCATAAGAGTACTTTTGATCTACCTTTACCAAAAGAAGCCTATAAACATTGACATTGTGTAAATAAATAAACAAATCTATATTACCAGACATATCAGGTATCTTCCTAGGCTGTGTAGAGAAGAGCAAAACTTCATAAACATGCTTAAAAAAAAGACTCTTGGAAGAGAAGTAGGAATACTAGCGACCTCCTAAACTAAAGTTAAATTGTAATTAAATAATCATTCCAAAGAGGCAACTTAAGATTTTATATGCACTCTATTTTACTTTCATGACACTTACCAAGACTAACTGTTTAGTGTTTGCTTCCTTCATTAAACATTAAATTTATAAGAACTAAAACTGTATCTGTGAGGCAGATTGACTGAGCAGGCATTCACTGCTGTATCTCTAGTACATAGCATATAGTAGATGGTTGAAAAATAAAAAACTGCATGAATAAATGTAATTAAACTTCTCCACAGTAGTATCTGTATTCAATACATTTTATTTGGTCTTACTTTGACTAGATTATAAACTTCTTAAGAACACAGAATGTCTTATTTATCTTTGTTGTCCCAATGCTCCTTCCAAATAAATACCTTCAAAATGTAAAGAAATTTAAAAAATGGAACAAATTTGATATGATAAACCTCCTAATAAGATGTACTAGGAAGTATACAATGTATGCCTCTACAGAAACTCAAGTAATTTTGCCAAAAATGGGTAAAATGAATTTAGCCATGAGGAAACAAATAAATTCAGATTAGATGAGAATAATGTTCTATATCTGTACTGCCCAATAGGGTAGACACTACCATTTAAGTTAAATAAAATTTATATACCAATTTCTCACCCATGAGCCATATTTCAAATGTTTAGTATCAACCTATGGCTAGGGTCAATTCTACTTGATACCCCAGATATAAAACAATTCCGTCAATGTAATATGTGATTTTTTTAGTAGATTTTGGATTTTCCCAGTACCTCTCCTTATCCTTCCTCCTTCCTTCCTTCCTCCAATCTCCTTCCTCAGCTCTACTGGTCTCCCTTTTATTTTCATGAGGTCCTTATTAAAATTGGAGAGCATCGTTCTGAGTCTGGCTTATTCCACTCAAAATGATGCTCTCCAGTTCCATCCATTTTGTTCCAAATGACATGATTTCATTCTTTATGGCTGAATAAAACACCATTGTGTACATATACCACATTTTCTTTATCCATTCATCTGTTGATGGACACTGAGGCTGGTTCTATAACTTGGCTATTGTGAACTGTGCTGCTCTACATGGGCATGCATGTATCACTTAGGATGCTTTCTTGTAGAAAAATATCAAGAAGTGATATAGTTGGGTCATATGGCATTTCCATTCCTAGTCCTTGAGGAATCTTCAGAGTGATTTCCACAGTGGTTATACTAACTTACAATCTCACCAACAATGTATAAGTATTCCTTTCCCTCACATCCTCGCCAGCAGAATGACATGAAATCTCAGTACAGTTTTTTTTGTTTATTTTTTTTTAATGTGGTGCTGAGGATCGAACCCAGTGCCTCAAACATGCAAGGCAAGCACTCTACCACTGAGCCACAACCCCAGCCCCTCAGTATAGTTTTGAATTGCACTTCCCTAAATGCTAAAGATGTTGAACTTTTTTTTTTTCAATTTTTTTTGTAGTTGTAGATGAACAGAATACCTTTATTTTATTTGTTTATTTTTATGTGGTGCTAAGGATCAAACCCAGTGCTCACCCGTGCTAGGCAAATACTCTGCCACTGAGCCACAGCCCTAGCCCCTTTTTTCTTTTTTTTTTTAAACCTTATTTAACCAATAATAAAAAAAAAAAAAACCTTATTTAATTAATTTATTTATTTAATATGATACTGAGGCTTAAACTCAGTGCCTCACACATGCTAGGCAAGCCTGAGCCACAACCCTGGCCCTGAATATTTTTTCATATATTTGTTGGTCATTAAATTTCTTCTTTTGAGGCCGGGCACAGTGGCACAAGCCTGTAATCCCAGTGGCTCTGGAGGCTTGAGACAGGAGGATCAGGAATTCAAAGCCAGCCTCAGCAATGGCTGTTTAGTTGTTTTAAGGAGAGAAAATGCTCAAGTATCTAGTACCAAAGTGACATAATATTTTCAAATTACTTTCCAAAAACTTAAAGTAGGGGAAATATATACATGCATTAAGAGAGAAACCAAATGTGGCAACAATTGATAAATCCAGATGATTATGGGTAGTCACTATATTATCTCTGTAATATTTGAAGATTTTTAAATTATAAAAGATATGAAGGGCTAGGATTGTGGCTCAGCAGTAGTGCACTCGCCTAGCCCAGGCGGGACCTGGGTTCAATCCTCAACACCACATAAAAATAAAGGCATTGTGTTGTGTCCATCTACACCTAAAAAATAAATATTTAAAAAAAAGATATGAAGTAAAAGTATATCTGCAAAATGATTTGAGAACATATCAACAAACTGTAATGTATGAATATCATTTGGAACCTAATTCAAACAGTAATAAAAAATTTTGAGTCAAAAAATTTTAATATTGTTTGAATAATGGATGATAATAAAGAATTACTGCCAATTTTTAATGTTTTGTTGTTGTTGTTATGAGTTTAAGACCTAATCTTTTAGACACACATCCTGAATTAGTTAGGCACAAAATGATGTAATATCTGGGATTTGTTTGAAAATAATGGAGGAGGGAACAGGTGGAAGAAAGACTATGGCAAGCTGATAGTTGTTGATGGCTATCTGGGAGTTAAGATACTTTTCCATTTTCAATAGTTTAGAAAATTTCCATAAGAAAAGTTAAAGAAAAAGGAAAGAATTAATTGAATTCCTACATTTTTTTCAAATTAAGTAAGAGGGCTGGGGATATAGCTCAGGTGGTAGAGTGCTTGCCTCGCTGCACAAGGCCCTGTACCACAAAATCAATCCCCAGCATCACCAAAAAAAAAAAAAAAAAACATTAAGAACAAATTCCTCAAAGATTAACAATAGCAAACTGTCATCAAATCAATGCATAAACTAATAAGAGCACTGACAACTGCACAGAATGTACCTTTTCTTATGCTTTTTTTGGTGGGGTTGGTTAAAATTTAAGTCTGAGGGTGACAGTAGTTTAAATTTGAAGAAGTATTTGAGGAAAAAACTAGATTACAATAAAGACAAGCTGCTGATTAAAAGAGGAAAAAAAAAACCATAAAGGATACTGAGTCTTCATTCTTATTCTTTTTCTTGACAGGAAGAGATGGGATGGAGGGTGTCAAAGGTAAAGAAAAGGATTTATCCTTCAATCATTCAATCGAAGCTAGTGAATAAAGATAATCATCAGCTTGTGGTTAAACCATACCATTTATTCTTTTTTTTAATTTTTATTTTTTAGTTATAGTCAGACACAATACCTTCATTTATTCTTTATGTTTTCTCTTTAATGCCAAACTACACAAGTCTTTTTTTTTCCCCCCAAGGGCAAATAATTAAATACATGACTCTTATATACGTTTTAACTTATTTTCAAGCTGTTTTGAAAAAATTAGGAGAACAAAAACAAAAACAAAATGCAGGTTCTTACTTAAAAGGGCAAATATAAATAATACCAAAGACAGGCAAAGGGAGACTTCTCAGAGAACACAGAGAAGTAAATAATTGAAGAGATCTCATTACAAAGCAAGAAATTTGAGCAGTGTTGTGTAACTGTCTGCAAGTACTACATACTTTTAAAAATGGATTAGTGCTGCATTTACTCCAGCAACTAAAAAGATATGTACTAATAAAAATACCAAAAAGCAATTAAAAACATTTGGAAATGTTGATCAGAAAATAAATTTTTTTCTTTCAAGAATAATCAGTTCTAAGAGGCTCTACAAGTAATTAAGTCTCTCCCAACTAGGTGTGTCATTTAAAAAAAAAAAAGACTGATAAGAAAATAGGGAGGGCTGGGGTTATGGTTCAGCAGTAGAGCGTTCGAACGTGCAAAGCCCTGGGTTCAATCCTCAGCATCACATAAAAATAAATAAATAAAGTAAAGGTATTCTATCCAACTACAACTAAATAAATAAATAAATATTTTAAAAAAGGAAATAGGAAGCAGGTACTTACTAGCTGGTATCTGATTAGAGAAGGTTATTTCAGTAGGAGAAAGAGGATGTGACTAGTAACTTGCTAAAACAAAAAGCAAGTACTATATTTCCCCCTTTCAAGGGCACATTCTCATTTAGAACCAAATGAACATTTAAACTAATTCCTGTGCAGTCCCTTTTCAAAATGTATAAAAGTTAGTAAGAAAAGGAATCCTACTTTATCATTCTATCAGGATCTCCTATAGAAGATCCAAATTAAAGTAAAATATTAATATACAATAGCTTTAAATATAACAAGGTAAAGCTAAATAAAAAAGACACATACCTATTTCTACTCTACTGAAAGTGTGGATTAAGTGTTAGTAATTCTAAGGAAGTAAATGCAACTATTCCAAATTAGGTGATGAGAGTTAAAATTCTTGAGACATGGGGCTGGGGTTGTGACTCAGTGTTGGAGTGCTTGCCTACCATGTGTGAGACACTGGGTTCGATTCTCAGCACCACATAATAAATAAGACAGTGTATCCAACTACAAACTAAAAAATAAATTAAAAAACAAAAAACCTCTTGACAATCTTCAAATATGTGAAAACAGAAACCTGCATTATTCTACTACAGTCTAGGTTGCGCTTTTAATTTGTTAGAGCTCTTCAAATTCATTGCTCATCACATAAGCTTCTTGAAGGTCAAAAAAAAAAAAAAAACCTATCTGACATACTTAATATGTTTTTTTAAAGGGCTACCCCATGCCAAGAACAAACAATCTACTATATCTAATTAAAATATTCTTACTACTCTAATATCTGAAAACTTTAGTCTCTTTTTTAAAAGGCCAATATGCTAAATGAATTAAAATTCTTTCAGTCACAGAATAAAGAATTTGTCTTTAGCTGGACATGGTGGCGCACATCTATAATCCCAGCAGCTCCAGAGGCTAATGCAGGAGGATATGAGAGTTCAAAGCCAGCCTTAGCAACTTAGAGAGGTCCTAAACAACTTGGAGAGACCTCTAAATAAAATAAGAAAAGGAATGGGGCTGTGGCTCAGTGGTTAAGTGCCCCTGGGTTCAATCCCTGATACAAAAAAAAAGAAAAGAAATACAACATCTGTAACAATTAAGATAAACCAATTACCACAAGACTTTGCACTGAGAACAAGTCTGTGGCATTCCTGCTGAGAGTGTATAACATGAATTTAATGTCTTCATGAAGAAACACAGGACAAGCCCAAATTGAGAAACAGTACAAAATAACAGGCTTGTACCCTTCAAAAACTCAATGTTTAAAAAAAAAAAAGAAAGAAAGAAAGCTGGGTGCAGTAGCGCATCCTGTCATCCCTGTGGCTCAGGAGGATGAGGCAGGAAGATCAAGAGTTTAAAACCAGCCTCAGCAAAAGCGAAGTGCTAAGCAATTCAGTGAGACCCTGTCTCTAAATAAAATACAAAATAGGGCTGCGGATGTAGCCAATGGTTGAGGGCCCCTGAGTTCAATCTCCAGTACCCAGCCCCAGAAAAAGAAATCTAAAGGAACTGGTTCAGGAAACTGAAGAGATAAACCACCTGAATGAAATGCATGACCTGATCTCAAACTTTCTTTTGCTAGTAAGAAAATTACTAAGAACAGCTGGCAAAATCAGAATTAGATCTATAGCTGTTGATGTAGCACTATTCCGTCTGTTTTGATCACTGTACTATAGTTATGAAAAAAAAATGTCCTTGTTTTTTAGAAAATACATACAGAAAAGTACTTAGGAATAAGAGGCAGTATGTCTGCCACTTACTCAGATGTGGCGCAGATTTTGAGACAGGGTTGCACTCATCTGCACTAAATTACTAAGGCTGGCCTTGAACTTGTAATCCTCCAGTCTCAGCCACTCAAATCAATGAGATTACAGGCAGCCCCACCATGTGTAAGCAGAGCTTTAAAGTAAAAGAGGCAGTGCAGTGAGACAAATGGCAGGAAATGTACTATGTGGATTTAGTTAGCCTGTGCAACACATGGCTTAGGAGGGGGCAATATCTGCTCTCAATTTCTTTGGCATATATCAGATGGGGGGGGTGTGTTTGCTGCCCTTTAGCTTCCATTCTCAGCATAAGAAAGCTGTTCTTATGGGGTGGGGGGATTTCAATCTGTTTCAATTTGATAAATAAATATGGGTGAAGGGTTATTTACAAATTCTTTGTACTACTACTACAAACTTTTGTTGAGTTTGAAATTGTCAAAATGCAAAGTTAGAAGAAAAAATAAGAGTATGATAAACATGGTTAGAAATCATTTCTTAGTGAGCTTGAGGAACAAAAACAAAGCTGCACTGAAATGCAGATTCTGAGCAATCTACTAGGCTAATTCATGTACCATCTGTCTCTAAAACAATGCCCACCAATAAAATCATCTTGTAGGCTGTGTATGGTGGCATATACCTGTAATACCAGTGACTCAGGAGGCTGAGTTAGGATGGCAAATTTGAGGCAGCCTAGGCAACTTAGAAGACCCTGTCTCAAAAATCTCAAAATAAAAATAAAAAGGGCTAGGTATATAGCTGAGTGGTAGTGCTCCCTGGGTTTCATCCATACATTTCACAATGATTCCATAAGATGATTTTTTTTTTTTTTTTTTGGTGGTACAAGTGGTAGTGCTCCCTGGGTTTCATCACTCGTATCACCAAGAAAAAAATCATCTTATAGAATCATTGTGAAATGCATGGATGTCAAGAATATCACAAATGCCACAGTCTATTCTAAAACAAACACTACAATTAACTCTTTTTTTAAATTTTAATATTTATTTTTTAGTTCTCGGCGGACGCAACATCTTTGTTTGTATGTGGTGCTGAGGATCAAACCCGGGCCACACGCATGCCAGGCAAGCGCGCTACCGCTTGAGCCACATCCCCAGCCCTACAACTAACTCTTAATAACACAGATACACTTTCCAATACAAGATAATGATGCATCTTAAAAATTAAAAAGCCAGCTGGGCGCAGTGGAGCATGCCTGTAATCCCAGAGGCTCGGGAGGCTGAGGCAGGAGGACTGCAAGTTCAAAGCCAGCCTCAGCAAAAGTGAGGCACTAAGTAACTCAGTGAGATTCTGTCTCTAAATAAAATACAAAATAGGGCTGGGGAGATGATTCAGTGGTTAAGCATCCCTGAGTTCAAACCCTAGTACAAAAAAAAAAAAAATTAAAAAGCTACTATTTTATTATTCCAACAATATCAAAATAAAACAAATTAGGGCTGGGGTTGTGGCTCAATGGTAGAGCGCCTGCCTAGCACATGTAAGGCACTGGGTTTGATCCTCAGCACCACATAAAAATAAATAAATAAAGATACTGTGTCCATGTACAACTAAAAAAGTATTTTTAAAAAAATTTTTAAAAATAATAAACTCTTCCTTAATGTTAAAGGTATAATTAATTGTAATGAGATTACTATTCTCTTTCCTGTTTTGTCCATGCTCACAGGAATACAAAAGGAAGAAAAGTTTAGAACAAACATCCTAACACATGCAAAACAACACAGAGGTCTGCTGCCATATGCAGTGACCTTTGATCCTGGGGATCAACACTCAGAATTATGCAAGAAGCTGAGGAAACAGTAAATGTAAAGTAGAAAAGTAATAGTAAAACTAAAAGTCTTTGCTTTCAAACAACATTTAGCAGTAACAAAAGTTTGATCTAGGAGCTGGGGTTGTAGCTCAGTGATACATCGCTTGCCTAGCACATGTGGGTTTGATCCTCAGCACCACATACAAATAAATAAATGAAAAATAAAGTTATTGTGTCCATCTACAACTAAAAAAAATTTTTTTAAACAGTTTAATCTAGAGGGCTGGAGTTGTGGCTCAGTGGCAGAGCGCTTGCCTAGCATCTGTGAGGCACTGGGTTCGATTCTCAGCACCACATATCAATAAATAAATAAAAAAAATAAAGGTCCATTGACAATTTTTAAAAAATTTAAAAAAAACAGTAATAATCTAGGGAAAATTTTAAGAAAATAGCTAGATGTTCATCTTTAAGGACAAAACAGCTTAATTTAAGTATTCATCACTGCTAATTAAGTTTTATGTCTGAGTGGGTCAGAAGTTTGAGGTTAAAACGATGCATACAACAATGAACTCCAGATGGAAAAAAGAACTTGCTTTATCTTCACTTAGTACCAGAACAAACTGCTAGAAATTGAGATTGGAATAAATGAGCTAGAATTACAGCAGAGGAGATTTAATAGGACATAAAAAATATCCTAACAATGAGGACTGCCTAAAAGGTTTTCTCAAGTGAGGTTTTCAGAGGCATGAAGAGACTCAGACCTCTAAAGAGATTTAATTCACAAGTGTTAAAACACTGTGAATCCAAGGACAAGAGTGGCTCAGTGACTTGAATTACATAGGAGCAACTAAAAAAGTAAAAACCTTCAAATTCCTAGGTCTCAATGTACTACTCTATATGTTGACTCAATAAAATCCACACAAGGGGTTATAAAGAAAATAAGCAGAACTTGCAGACATACTGCATATTTAGTCAAATCTCACTTTGTTTGGTACAATCTGCAGTGAAACCTGACACACACAAAATTCTAAAGAAAAGTACTGTGTTCCCAAACTGTTTATCCAACTCTAGCACTAGTTGTTTAGTAACTGTATTCTTCAGATAACAAGACGATTCTAATAAAATAGGTATGTAAATCATTAATGTTTATTTTATGTTCAAGAAATTTCTTTTTTGCCATGCCTTACTTACTATTTAACTACTAATTTATCAAATATTCAGGGATAGCTAAGTACTTTATAGGCCCTAATTATACTCATTTTCACAGTATAGAGCAGACATCTTAGTGACAGAACACTGTTTTCTGTGGGTTACAGAGACAAAGAAAAAAAAATTAGAAATATGAGAATCAAGTTAGACCATATCAAATCGTATCTCAAGGTTTTAAAAACATAAGCCCTCTCTCAAAAAGAAAGTATTACCTCCCCAAAACATATCTGAATTTTACAGCTGAACAAATTAAGGACTTGTTAAGGGTTAAGAAACTTGCCTAAGATTACAGAGCTAATAAAAAGCTAAAGAGTCAGGACTACCATAAGGCTTTCTTGTCCATGCTCTTAATTCCTAGGATTTTTTACAGTAAAATAAGAGAATACTTTAAAAACTGGTGCTGCCTACAAAGTCTAAGTTAACCTGTTACATCATAATGGAAAACTAATATTAAGAATTCTACATAACAGACTTTTCAGCCACATAAGACTGCATTCCATATTAAAGACTATAAATCATGAGTTCTTAAAGGTAATACACAATCTAAAACTACTTAAAAGCAAACCATCAAAGTACTTATTAAAGGATTAAAACTATATTTGATGGTAATTTGGTCAAATAAAAAGTTAGGTAAATATGAGTCAGCACAAAAAAAAGTCTTTAGGGAGACTGACCTGGTCATCCATATTCCAAAACAGCATGAACTTTGTCCTTTCCCATTATTTGTTTAAACTTTTCTATATGGATCACTGGCTGACTTTATCTACAAGTAACATCTTGCTTCTATAATATATCATGGGAAAATTTTACCCTTGTTTTTTTCACTTAGATTTTTAAAAATAATTCCCGCTAGCCTTTTATTTTCCTTGCCTAATTTCAAAAGGGCATTTATATCTTTCCACAGCCAAGATCTGAATATATACCTTGTAAAAGTACATTTGAACCTAACCTGTGATTTTGACCATGAAGTATAAAATACATGACCTAAACATATGGAAGTGAACGACTATTTTCAAAGTATTTTTCCCACCATAAACTGGATGAATTAGGATGATTGAAGTGCTTGCAACAAGCAAGGGTTCTACCTAATTTTATACTCTATAAACCACTCTTTCTGGTAGCTCTCAAATGACGGTCCCAGATGGTATAATACATAGTTTCCTGATTAATTAATTTAAATTCCCTTCCTAAAACTTCCAATCCCACTGATAAAACATGAAAATGTCTTACCTGTTAGAATTGTCTGAAAAGCAGCTTCTACATTTGTGGAGTCTAGAGCAGATGTCTCGATGAATGACAAACCATTCTTTTCTGCAGAGAGACACAAAAACTTCAGTCTTGTTAAGTTTCGGGGTTGTTTTGCTTTTTTGCAGTGCTAGGGATCAAACTTGCGGCCTCACAATGCAAGGGCTAAGACAAGCACTCTACCACTGAGCAGTATCTTCAGTCTAAGATCTGATTCCAGTAAGAAGTCAACAATCTTTCTTCTCAACCCCCATCCCCATGGTGCTGGAGGATTTAACACAGGGTCTTGCACATACTAAGTAGTCACTCTTACAATGAGCTTACCCTGGCCTTCAAAAAAGGAAATAACTTCTTAGACCTCCCCAACTTCTGGACTGTTAAGGGCACCATTAAATTTGCATTTTAGTAGATTAAAAATAACAGTGAGAAATTTCATTCAGATTTTTTTTTTTTTTTAAATAAGATAGGGTCTTGCTATTTTGCCCAGGCTGTTCTTGAACTCCTCCCAAGTGGCTGAGACTATAGAACCCTAGAACCCACTACCATACCTGGTTAATGGGTTCTTAATTAAAATAAATAACTTGCTGTATCTAAATACTACCACTAGCAATGAATGATACTACTAAAATATAGTAAAACTCATCAAACACTCAGCTATTTCATCCTTCACTATCCTCCCTGTCAACCACACAGCTATGCTATCACTAAGAATTCTGTAACTGTATTATTTGAAATAAAGCTGCTTCTTGCCTACTACACTAAAATATGTTAAAGTATTACAATATAATAACTAGTGCAAGGTCATGACATTTACTAGCCAAGAATGCACAATGTTGCTTCAGGTAATTGCATCTACCGAAATGTCCACACCAGAACTCAGGCAAGAGAAAAAAGTTATAGCTAAGTAGTGGAATCCCTAATGGTCCCTAACACTCCCTAGGAATTTAGACCCAGAATCAGCACAATGAACTTTCAAAACAGTTAATTCTTGCTGACTGTTCTTTTTTTGGTACCAGGGATTGAACCTAGGGGTGTTTAACCATTGAGCCACATCTCCAGCCCTTGCCCAGCCTGACCATTATTATCTTTCTGAAACTATTAAGATCTATTACCATCATTGGAAGTATAACAAAACTGCAAAACATTAACAGTAACAAATACTGAATCACTGTAATATCATGGAATTCTGTAATATCATGGAATTCATATTACTAACCTGCAAAAGCTCTTGCTTCATCTGTAGGAACTGCCCTGAGATGACGTAAATCACTCTTATTGCCCACAAGCATGATAACAATGTTACTGTCAGCATGATCTCTCAGTTCTTTCAGCCATCGCTCTACATTTTCATATGTGAGATGTTTAGCAATGTCATAAACTAATAAGGCACCTACAGCTCCACGATAGTACCTGAAAACAGAAACATATATTTAACTATCAAAAAAACAAACACAGATAAAAGTGAACACCAGGAAGAACTCAAGATATGGATCATATATTTTTTCAAAACCATACTTATAATTTCTACAAATTCCTAATATTGGAATTCTTAAAAGAAAACAGTATAACAGTCCGTTTTATATGCAATATCACTTTAAACAGTTATCTGCAGTCAACCATAGACCAAAAATATTAGACAAAAATTCTAGAAATAAACAATTTATGAGCTACAAATCAGTGCCATTGTGATTAGCATGATAAGCTCCCACTCCATCCAGGCCAGGACATGATTTATTCCTTTCCCCAGTGTATCCATATGGCATAAAGTACCCACCTGTTAGTCACTTAGAACCCCTCACAGTTATCAGATCAGCTGTCATAGTATCACAGTGCTTGTGTTCAACTAACCCTTATTTAATAATGACTTCAGGGCTGGGGTTGTGGCTCAGTGGTAGAGCACTTGCCTAGCACATATGAGGCACTGGGTTTGATCCTCAGCACCACATAAAAATAAATAAATAAAATAAAGGTATTGTGTCCATTTACAACTAAAAAAATATTTTAAAAAATGACTTCAAAAACAAAAGTAGTGATGCTGGCAATTCAAATACCTCAAAGAAAAAGCCATAAAGTGTTTCTTCTATTAAATGAGAAAAAAAAAAAAAAAAAAGAGGATTTAATACTATGTGTGATTTTAGGGATCTACTGGGGGTCTTAGAATGTTTACCCAAGGTTAATGAAGGACTATTCTACCTTTTCCAATACCAAAAGTCAGCTAATTCTCTAGATGCCAACCTATTTCAAAGAACTTGAAACACATGAAACTTACGCTGATGTTATAGCTCGGTATCGCTCTTGCCCTGCTGTGTCCCAAATCTGTGCCTTTATTGTTTTTCCATCAACCTGGATGCTTCTTGTTGCAAACTCTACTCCAATAGTGCTTTTGCTTTCCAGATTAAACTCATTTCGAGTAAATCGAGATAGGAGATTACTCTTTCCAACACCAGAATCACCAATAAGGACAACTAAAAAAGAAGAAATTAACGTCAGATTAATGAGGCAAAAACATTCAGAATATCTTCACAATTTCAACAGAATGCAATTTGGCTTCAGAGTAAATAAAGCAAAAAAAAGATAGGGTATTTGAATTTTAAAAAGGGATGGGAACAAGGTACTGAATAGCCCATGCTCTTGACCTATGACCTACCAAGTGATAAAACCAGTCTATTCTCTTTAACCTATTTCTACCTGCACAAATACAGTATGCTGTCTTAAAAAGAGTACCTACCTACCCCTCTTTTTTTTTTTGAGGTGAAGGAACAATGCTGGGAATCAAACCCAGGGCCTCACAAATGCTAGTTAAGCACTCTACCAAAAACCTATGCATCCAGCCCTGAAAAACACAATTTTAATCATAGGCACACTAGTCAATTACTACCAATGCTATATCAACATGATATTAAAATACACCAGAACCGGGTATACTGGTGCACACCTGTAATCCTAGCTGCTGAGGAGGCTGAGGCAGGAGGATGGCGAGTTCAAAGCCAGCCTTAGCAATGGTGAGGCTCTGAGCAACTCAGTGAGACCCTGTCTCTAAATAAAATACAAAATAGGGCTGGAGATGTGGCTCAGTGGTCAAGTGCCATAAGTTCCATCCCCAGTGCAAAAAAAAGCATCAGAAATGAAAAAAAAACAATAAAAAGGCATCTGAATTTTTAAAAGGGATAGGAGCAGGGTGCTGAATAAAATGATGTTGGTGGATGGAGAAGAAGAGAATGAATACATTCCACTTAGCTTGATCAAAGATCAAATATGATGGTAAGACTACTTCCACAAGATGAAACATTTAAAATATGAGACATCAGGTTTACAAACTTCGCTGTTCAGATCACAGAAACTACAATGACCTTTACTCATAGAAACCACAATGACCTTAATAGCTGAATTTATCAGACTGACAAAAAGCTAAAGAATAACACTCCTGCACCCCCCCTCCACAAATAAAAGCCCCACCTCCCTAAGGATAAACAGAGGCCCTAAACCAGGTGTGGTGACACACACCTGTAAAGCCAGTGGCTCAGGAGGCTGAGGCTGGAGGACCACAAGTTCAAAGCCAGCCTTAACAACTTAGTGAGGTACAGAGAAACTCGGTGAGATCCTGTCTCCAGTAAAAATATAAAAAAAGGGCTGGGGATGTGGCTCAGTGTTAAGTGCCCCTGGTTCAATCCCCTGCTCCAAAAAACAAACAAACAAACAGAGGCCCTAGGAAGTTAACTAATAACTGACATACTGTGAGTCAAAACCAAAGCAAGAAGGACACATACTTTTACTAATGACTTCATGAATTTTTTTAAAAATGGGCTTTGATTAGATGAATTTACTTCCTGTGATTTCTGTAAGAGGCAGTTTTATTTACTAATGTTTTCACCTAAGGAATAACATACTTTTAAGAATTTCAAAAACAATGGGAGCAAACACACCAATAATCCCTGGCTATTCTGCTACTCTGGATACTGAGGCAGGAGGACTGCAAGTTAGAAGCCAACAACTTAGTGAACCCTGTCTCAAAACAAAAAAAATAAAAGGAGAATAGGTGTAGCTACGTGGTGGAGCACTTGCCTAGTATGAACAACTCCCTGGGTTTAATCATCAGCAAAAAAAAAAAAAGAAAGAAAGAAAGAGCCTAAGGATGTTGCTTAGCGGTCAGGACACCACTTGGTTGAATCCCCAATAAGGAGGAAAAAAGTTTTAAAGCATTTCCCATGTGAATTAAAGACCGAAATGAGTTCATCAGTTTACAGAATCTGAGGTAGATACCATTTTTTCCTTTGTAAAAATTGTTATTGGCATTTCAGGAAGCACTGCATTTATTCTTACTGTTGATCACTAATGTTTCTTACCATCTAAACTAGCTGATGAATTTAAACACCAGGACTATAAAGTCCCACATACAAGAATAAGGCCAAGGAATCAGACCAGGCCTTTCTCAGGAGACGGGGATTTGGTCATACAGGTGGAAAGGGAGGTAAAAACATGTATGATCTCACTACACTCTGGTCAGAGGAAAAAGAGTCCATTATGTATTCATTTCTTGTAACAGAATCTAATATAAGCTGGCCTCTAAACAATCTTGGACAGAGGACATTATCAAATATATCTCTTTCTGGCTTCCCCTATCAGCCGATTCAGCAAGAAATCATCCAGGCAGCAGTGACTCCATGTAGCACAAAGAATAGTTATTTCTAACTATACAGTCAAGTACAGGATGTCAAAGGTGCTGTGGCAAACACAGATATATTATTACATGCTTTTATTTGGATATGAGGGAAGAAGATGGCAAGGTCATGAAAACAATGTACAAAAATAATCCCCTTTAAATTTTATAGGATGATCAGCTGATAGGTTAGTTCCCAAGGCCTACCATTCTAGTTACAAAGTCAAGTCCCAGTTTCAATAATAGTCTACCTATTAATAGAATACAATCACTGAAGCTTAATACAAGAGGCTAGATATTCTGCTGAAGAAATTTTTAAATCAATTCTAGCCCTACCTGAGCAGTATAAAATACTAACTTGAGGTGTGAACAGCTAAAGGAAAAAATAAAAGATTAGAACACTTCTACTTTATAGGCACTTCATATCAATCAGTAATTCATGAGCCAGTCATGTGAACAAGACATCTAAAATGACATCACCTTTAGAAAATTAGAATTCAAGTTTTGGGTTCTTCCCTTTTGACCTCCACTTTTAACTAGATTAAGTTCATTATTTCACCAACCTCAAATCCTTATGCTGCCATAGATAGAGACAGTGAGGGAAATTTTTTCCCTCAATGTAACCAATTAATTTTAATATTATAAAGAAGTTACATTCATCTGAAAATAACTCAAAATTCACGAATGCTTTATATAATATATAATAATTATCTCAACTAGACTGGGCAAATTTGACAGAATTAAGACTAGCAACTTGTTAAAGGATATCTTAAATGACAACAGAAGACATGGTTTTAGAAGAATAGTCTTGCCAAAAAGATGCTGAGGAAAGCTGCTTGTATTCAGCTACCAAATGAGAAATCAAAACAGGTAGGGTTATATTTAGGTTCACTAATAAGAAAATAGAAAGATGAAAGCAACATAAGAGAATTAACTGGCTATGATGAGTTAAAAAACAAAACTTCACAGACCTTCCTTAATTGACTCAAATTTAAATAATTATGATTAAAGCAGTTTTTTTCATTTAGATGACAATATTTAATTACTTCTTTATTTCTGGGGGTTTAACCCAGAGCCTTGTGCATAAGCTCTACCACTGGGCTACACCCCCAATTCCTTGGTTGCTTTTTAAAAATATGATAAACTAAATGATTATTCTATTATTCAAGAAAAAAATTTGCAATAACTTTTCTCTGTTGTCTATGACTAGTATCTTAGTACTTCCCTTTAAACATTTTACAATTATAAGCCATCTATATGGCACACATGTAGTAAATAACAAGGTAAATAACAGAATCTAAACATTAAATAACAGAAACTAAACATTTTTGAAATTCCAAAATAATCTGACAGTATTTATCTTCAGTTGGTTAGCCTTATCCTCTGAAATTTAACATTATCTCTAATACCTAATACTAAATTTGTTTATATACAGAACTCAAAGATCAGACTGCTAAATACTATAAAGCAGAATACACATATTAATTATCCATTATGTAATAAAAATTTCCCACCTCTTCAATCACTTAGTTTTATACTTTCTCCAACAAACTAATTTACTGAATGAAAATTTAATCCAATACATCACATATAGCACATCAGCTCTAGATATTATCAACTGAAAGAGTAACTGATCATTTTCACACTGGTTTTCATAAACTTGAAGATATTTCTAATTTCTAAACTATATTAATAGTCCAATCTCATCAAAAGTCTTTAAAATACATTCAGTAAGGCAGAAGTCTAGCAAGTTTTTCCAGATTCAGCAGAAACCAAGTTGCTCAACCAAAAGTTGTGAAAGAAAAACTACCAAGATGTACAACAGCGATGTTCCTATGATCATTCGTATAGTCAGCTGATGGTTAATGAAAATGCCCTAAATAACCATCTACCTTCCCAGTAATATTCAGAATATGTGACTTCAAATGGATTGCTTCTTCCACAATATATGTAAACACAAACTATGACTGATGTTCACTTCACCTGTGTCTCATAAAAAAACTTATTCCTGGGCTGGGGCTGGGGCTGAGTGGTAGAACACTTGCCTAGCATGTGTGAGGCAGTGGGTTGGATTCTCAGCTCCGCATATAAATAAATGAATAAAATAAAGGTTCATTAAATCTAAAAAAAAAATTTTTTTAAATCTTATTCCGCCTAGCCCCAAACATACACATCCCAAAAGTCTCACTGTAGAGCTTGAACAGATATATGTACATTAATTTATTCAAAACAAATACATAATTTAGAATAACTTCCCAACTCTCCCCACATTACATTACCCTTACACCATTCCACCACATACTTATAAAAATATCTCTTTATTTTCAACTGGTTAGTTATAAACTATAACTCCAGTTCTTTCAACTATTAAAGTATGCTACAGTAAGCCTTCTTCCAAGTAGATATAGCTGCAGTTCATCTTAGAGAATAAATCTCTACAAAATAAAATCACTTTAAAATGATTCTTGCTTTGTTTTAAAATAATTATATAAATAAAAAATTGGCTAAGTAATCAACAATGAGGTTTTTTTTTAAAAAAAGTGACTCATATCCTGTAGTTTATAAAAAGTGGAAATTCTTCTCAGCAGAATTTTTAAACACCCTACCTTAAACAGCAAAATGTTCAACAAAATGAAAAAATAACACATAAAAACATAAAATGCTTTAGAAATTTCCTAGTTTTGTTTCTTCACTAATATGTAAATGCTCTTATAATATACAAAGATTTAAGAAAAACTAAAAAAAAAAAGTCAGTCACTTCTTTCATCTTATTACCATTTACTGAGTTCAGGAGCTAAAATTTTATTGACTTGTTTATTCATCACAACACTTCTGAGAAACAGGTATTACGGTATTTCCTTTATATAGATGAGGAACTGAGGCTCAAAAAAGAAAAAAACTAATTTTCACAAGGTCACAATGCAAATGTTAACTCATCAGGATTTTAAACCAGGTGTGATTCCAAAGCTCTATTTTCTCATTGTTAGAAGGATGGTTTAACACCAAAACTAAATTAAAATTCCATAAGCCAATCCAGGAAAATTATCATCTTTGGGAGGAGGGGCTTTCTATAACAAACAAGAGAAATACCTTGATAGTCTATCTTGTTCAAAATTACTTCAGAGGAAGCTACCTGCCCACTGCTATTATACAGTATTTTAAAAAACAAACCTCCCTTTAATGACTAAACCCCAAAGTCTCCAGGGACTCAAGTAATTTCATGTCACTTCAGATGCCTTCAGCAAACAGTGTGCAAATACTCCATGTCTCCTTTTTGTAGTTGTAAAATTAAATACTCTTATCTGAAAATTACCTTCCAATATGAAGAAAAGGGTGATAAGAAAGATACTCACCCTATATAATAGAATATACTTCTCAGAGGAGTAAATATATATCATCAGCTAGTATAAAAGATTTGCAAAGTATTGGTAAAGCAAAGAAATGTTTCCTGCTTTGTTTAGTCAATCATTCTTAGCACCCAATGGCAAAGTCAGGAAAAGTCATCATGCTGAACATTCTTTTTAAACTCCACCCTCCACAGTAAAGCTTTAATAGCAATGGCTTCTTCCCCCCTGGTAAAGATCTTTGTTCAGCACACTACTGATTGCTGCCCTTCTAATTCAGCAGCAGAAAAAGACTATCAAAGTGAGAGCCCATTCACTGAACAAAAAAAGCATTCACTGTAGTCTTTTCTCAGTGAAAGCTGTATCCTTTATCTTTGTTGATTGAAAAAAAATTATTTGGATTCTTTTCAGACTCAACTCATAAGCACTGCTTTCTACCCACTTCCCATCCTCCAATATCTGTCCACGGGCACTACATGTTTCCCTACCTTATAATAAATATAAATTTAACCAAAAAGAGTACACAAATACCACCCACCACCCACCCCACCTCCCACCGTTTGGGAAAGGTATACGGCCAACTAGGGCTCTTCCCTTCCTGTTGGATCCTCCCAGTGTTGCAGCAGGAAGCAACCAGTCCATAGTGATAAGCAAGCTAGTATTTGGGCAGGGCACAACCTTTCCTGTTCAGGAACTGGGCCTTCAGGTCTGGCAAGGATACAGCCACCACCCATCCGCAACCCTTTCTCGCGAACGAAGTGAAGATTTATCCCGGGCTAGCTGCAGCTGGGTAAAGACAGCAGGAGGAAAAAAGGCTAGGTGGGAAGTCCTATCAGCCTGCCGGGTCACTGCGACAAGTGCGCGCGTGGGTGATGGACAACCCCTTCTGCCCTCCTATCCACCACCCGGGTGGTACCGGAGAAGACACAGGAGCTTTAAACACAATTTGAGGAGGGCAGGCAGAGAGAGAGGGGTGCCTATCAGCTGGGAACCAGGGAGCAGTACCAGAAGGTTACTGACCGCGAGAACAGCGAGGCGGGTAGGGGTGGGGGTGGGGGACCTCGGCCCGCTCTGATTTTATGAGGACCTGGCCCCGGGACAGGAGAATCTAGCTAAGAGGGGCGGCCACCCGAGGGAGGGGCGATGAGGAGACGCAGAGGAAAGGCTCACTCCCAGGGAAAGGGGGAGCAGATTAAAAAAAGACCTGTAGTGGGAGTCCGCGGCCAAGGATAAGCCCAGAGGAGAGAAGGGCCGGTCGGAGGGGATGTGAGTCGGGGAAAGAGCATCCAGAAAGGGAGGGGGCGCTAAGCTCGAAACCAGAGATGGTGGGAGGGGCGGCGGAGCCCCAGAACCCAGGGAAGGAATTACACGATTTAGGAGAAAGCAGTCCGCCGTGAGAAGGACACGGTGAGGGGCTCTCAGGCTACGGAGGCCTACGGGGCCCGCTAGGAGACAAATGTGTGATCGGACCCACCGTCTGAGGGGAGGAGAGGCGATAACCAGGGGACCGCAGGACCAAGGGCTGACTGAGGCAGGCCCATTTCAGTGCAGGGGCGGCCCGCACGCGGGTCCCCCGGGAGTGTCCCGGGCCCCCGCACGGGACTTGGTCGACAGTGCGAGAGCCGACAGCCTCACCTTTGAAGAGGTAGTCGTACTCGTCGTCGCGGGTGCCCATGGCGCGGCCGAGGAGCGAAGGGGCGGGAGCAGCAGTGGTATCGGTGGGACCAGGGGGCGTCGCTGCAGGGGTAACCCGAGCGCCGAGCTTCAGCTGCCGGACCCGGTGAAGAGTCCCTCCCTGCCGCTGCGCCACTTCCGGCAAGCCCCAGCCCCTAAGGGGAAGTACTTCCGGGGAGATGGCGTCGTGCCCCGCCCCTGAGCCGCGAAGGGAGGAGTGTGGGAGTTCCTCTTCGCGTAGCGTCGGTCTTTAAAAATTCTCGCTTCTAAAGGAGGCTCATGTAGGAAACTTGAGTCTTAAGTTCACTGTTGACCACAGTTCTGGTGGCCCCTCGCTCATTTCTTGTGCCACCATGCTGGGAAGCGGCGTACTGAGAGGAGTGAGCCTCCTTTCGGTGGTGGGTTTGTGGATGGGGGCGGGGTTCTCTAAGGATTAGGCAGCTGAAGGCGGCTATACACGCGTGGCGGTTCCATGGTGTAATGGTTAGCACTCTGGACTCTGAATCCAGCGATCCGAGTTCAAATCTCGGTGGAACCTATACCCATAACTTTTTAATAATTCGTTTACGATCTTAATAAGAAATGAAACTACTGCCATGTATCGAGCCTTGAATTAAGTGAAATATAATCTTTGCCTATAAAAATCACAAATTTCCTCATTCTGTTCAGGATCCACTGCCTGGAGGTTAGATAATTAGCTACTTTTTAAAACCAGAGCCCTCTGCCAAGCCCTTGATTCAGAAGCTTTAACAAAACGATCTATTTTGCTGGAATTTTCTTCACTCAGCTTCAGTCAAGGGCAGGCGCTTCTCACCCACTCCTCTCCGGAAATCTCTCAAACTATCTCCAGATGTCACTCAGAGAACTTCGCCCACCCTCCTCATCAAGATTCATCAAGAACTTCTTGAGTCCTGTTTGTTGGCCTCTAAGCTAAGCCCGTTTACATAACTAACTTCATCTAACACGCAGAGCAATGGATGGCTTTGCGGAATCTGCATTTTAGGGGAAATGTCAATTCTGGTCAAGCCTCAGAGCCTCCTTGTATTTGAAAGGAATCTTGAATTACAAAATTCCCAAATACCTTTCCCACTCATTATCCCCTGCCATCTATATGCAAACTCTCAATTTAGACTGTTGAACAAGAGTGTAGAAGAGAGAATGGCTCCTTCACACTTGTCCTCTTTCCTGTTCCTGGCAACTGAATGTTAGGTTACCTGACTGAAAGGAATTAAGCTTACACATAGAATAAGTTACTAACCAATTGACCTTAAATAAGAATACTACTTACTCTTGATTATCTGAGTAGGCCCGATGTCCTTTAAAAGTGGAAAACGGAGCTGGGGTTGTGGCTTTGTGGTGGGACACTTGCCTAGCACATGTGAGGCACTGGGTTAGATCCTCAGCACCACATAAAAATAAATAAAATAATGTCCATCTGCAGCTAAAACGTCTTTAAAAAGAAAAAGTGGAAAACAGAAGCAAAAGAGGTCAGAGTGATGTGGTGTGACAAGACCTAAACTCACCTTTGAAGATGGAAGAAGGGGGCCAGGAGCCTAGGATTTCTGCCAGTATAAGGTTCATCTAAGGTTCTAAATACTCCCAGGAGGTGAGCATTTAAGCTAGGAGAGATGCATGATATTCCTTAAGCAGCAAAATATTTGTAGGACACCTGTGTGCCACTGATTATTTCTCAGACAATCCCAGTGCTTAGATAGACAAGATGGCCCCACAAAAGGCAGACTGCCAGTAACCAGACATTTCAGGAGTAACTAACAGCTCAGAGAAACAGATAATTAGGAAGGACTCCCTGGAGGGAGAGGAACTAGCACTAACCCCTGAAGGAGGGAGCAAGGAAGGAAAATCATTTTGGGAAGTGAGTGGAGGAAATAGGGTATAAATATGTTGTGCAAAGCCATGAATGCCAGAATCATCATGAACTTTTCCTTTTAAGTCACTTGTTTCTCATTGTGTGTTCTGAGAAGGACAAAGTGTTCCTCAAAAGAAGAGTTGCATGGTCAAGTGAAATTGAGAACAACTACATAGTCTCCCCCATTAGAGATTCCCTTAGCACTTTGGCATTTTAAAGTCTATAGATATTCCCCTCTGAAGATATATTTTTTAACAGTGTTTAACACAGCATTTCCCAATTCAACACACTACAGAAGTGTTTTTCTTTTTTAATTTCTTTTTTTTTTTTTTTTTTTTTTTTTTTTTTTTTTTTTGCAGTTGTAACTGGACAAGAATGCCTTTATTTTATTTATTTTTTTATGCAGTGCTGAGGATCAAACCCAGTGCCTCACAAGTGCTCGGCAAGCACTCTACCACTGAACTAAATCCCCAGCCCCAGAATTGTTTTTCTATGGGATACTGTTGGCATCCTTCTGAATACTCTGTGGAAATAAAAAAAGATTTGTGGACAGGGATGATTGAAATAAACCTGGTCTTAGGGAAAGTAAGTGACTGTGAACTGCAGGACCGGGGTAAAGAAAGACTGGAGGGATGAATATCAGAAGTCTACTTGCAATCTACAGGACACAAGTTAATAGAAATGGGGTGCAGCCATGGGAATAAATAAAGAAAAAGGTTGTGTGGGGAGAAAAATACTATTCCATAGACAAAGAAGAGAATTGAGGTTTTACTTTCTTGTTTTTGTTTTTAAAGAAGGGTAGTAATTACTTGATGCTTCTTTTCTAATCAATCAAGAAATACAGGCTAGATATGGTGGCCTATGCCTGTAATCCCAGCACTTTAGGAGGCCAAGACAGGAGGACTCTAAGTTTAAAAACAGCCTTGACAATTTAGCGAGACCCTGTCCAAAAATAAAATATAAAAAGGGCTGGAGATGTAATTCAGTGGTGGAGCACCCCTAGGATTAATCCCCAGTACCACAAAAAAAAAAAAAAAATGGACCCCATTCTTAATGTAAGCAATTTAAATGTACAGAAGCATACAAATTTAGATCCTTCACTGCTTCAATTCTTCTCCCAGCCCCAGAGGTAACTACTATGTATAATATATGTTATAATTACATATTTTATGTATTATTTATTATGTATGTACACACATATATACATGTACTTGTAAATAATATCAGGTTGTATGTTCTGTTCTTCATCTTAGAAATCTTTCCATATTAGTCTATACAGACTTAGCTATTTTGCTGCATAGTTTTCCTTAGCAAGGTTATATCATAGTTTGTACAAACATTACCATTCTCTTTCCTGTAGATATGGCAAATGTTGAGGATTTACTAAATTAAAACCTATTTCCAAATCATTTCTTCCTTGCCCATTTCCACTGGAAAGGCTGGAAAAGCCAAATATTCATTTTTTCCAGCTATCCTAAAGAAGCAGCCATGTAGGAATTCTGGCCAATAACAGGCAAGCCTATAAGGAATCTAGGAAGGTTTTTCCTGGTTAGAGACAGAGGGGTTTCCACTTTTTTCTCTCTTTCTTCCAACTATAAATGGGATGTGGTATCCCATCCATGTGGCATTTCCTTTCACCCCAGAGAACCAGTTCAAACCTAATTGCCATCATTGAGCTATACTATTCACCAATTACAAACATTGAATTCCAGCAATACGTTTAATTCATGCCCAATAATTTTCACTTTTTTGCCTGTTGTATATGGCAAAAATATTTTATCCAAATCTACTACCGCCTAACTTTTTTTTTTTTTTTTTTGCTGGGGGGAGGTATCTGCTTTTTGGTTGTTTATTGAGAGTAGGTCTCACTATGTTGCCTAAACTGGCATTGAACTCCAAGTTCAAATGATCCTCCTGCCTCAACCTGGGATTACAGGTGTACTGCACTGTGCTCAGTTATCACCTGACTTTTAATTTTGTTTATGATGCCTTTTTCCATACAGAAATTTTAAATAGTAATTTCATCAAATCTCTTTCAGTCATTTCTCTTATGGCTTCTGTATGTTATATTTTGCATAAAGTTTTTCCATGCCAAGAATACTCTAAAATTTTTCTTCTTCAAATATTTTTGAAATGTTTTTCTCCATCTGGATTTGACTTATATTAAGGATGATGTGAAATAGGAATCTAAATTAATTCTTTCTAAATGGTTAGCCAATTATTTCACCATCATTTATTTAAATATTCTACTTCCCCCCACTCATTTGAAATGCCTAAATTATTTTCAGTGCATTCACATAGATGAATGAATCTGTTCTTCAATCTTTCATATTAGATTTTTGACTAGGTTTTCATTACTAATCATTAAAAACAAAATTAATTCAAAAACAAAATATTAATTTGAAAATAATATGCAAAGTATGAGATTCTGCCTATGGAGATGCAAAAAAGTCAGATATATGAGGTTACTCTTTAGTTGGAAGAAAAATCAATAGAAAAAGGCAAATGAGGATAACCAAAAAAAAAAAAAAAAACACCTCAGGCGGCCACAAAGGCACACTCTTCAGTTGTCCCTTCAAAACAGACCCCGTTGTAAGAAATGTATTTGGCCTCCAGCAGCCACACCTCCAAAATCCACTTCAGTGTTCACACTGAAGCCACACTCCCTCTGGACCCCTTCCAATGACTGAACACAGTGGGGCTATAGAGCTGGATCTTTTCTGTCCCAAGAGAGGCTCTTCTAAAAGGCAGCCTTTCTGGAGGTTTCCATTGGTCTAGATGAGATTTTTCTCAGAATCATATAACAATCTAAAGCTTTTCTATCTTCTTGCATAGATATTGAAATTGCATGGTGGTTGGAAGGCCCTCCTTCTCCCTTTTGTTCTTTTTTTAATATATATATTTTTAGTTGTTGATGAACCTTTATTTTATTCATATGTGGTGCTGAGAACCCAGGGGCTCACACATGCTAGCAAGCGCTCTATCACTGAGCTACAACTCCAGCCCCTCTCCCTTGTTTTTTATAGGTATTTTCCCCAAAAGAATCTCTTGCACTTCTCATTCATCTGGTATCTGTTTTCATAGGACCTTACCTGATATGATACCTTGTCATTGGTCTAGAGTTCTCCTCCTATGCCAGTATCACAGTACTTCAATTATTATAACTTTGTAGTCTAGTTTGATTTCTTATAGATGGTATTAAATAAGTAAATCTTTGTATAGCGCTTTAGAATAGTATCTAACACATAGTAGGAGATATATGTACTTGGTAAATAAAAATAAATGTGGAAATTCCCTCTCAATGTTTATTCTTCCTAAACATTGATTATTTTAAAGGACTTTCTCTTTCAAATGAACTTTAAACTTCTTAAGATCCATAAAGATTTATATCAGAGTTTTGGCTAGGGTTTCATTACAAATCATTAAAATCAAAATTCATTCAAGAAACAAAATACAGAAAGTTGGACATGATGTACAGAAATATGAGATTCCGCCTGTGGACATGCAAAAAAGTCAGAGAGAGATCTGAGGTTTAATCTTTATTTGGAAGAATGATCAATAGAAAAAGGGAAGTGAGGATTAAAAAAAAAGCAGAAAAAGCAAAAATGCTGACCTTAGTTTCAAGCATGTCTATCTTAAATAGTCAATAGGAAAACCAAAAAAAAAAAAAAGACTAAAAAGCCTATAAATATAGATTTTAAAACATCTTAGAGAGACTGGGGTGGTAGCTCAGTAGTATGTGTGAGGCACTGGGTTCAATTCTGAGCAATGCATATAAATAAATAAAATAAAGGCCCATTGACAATTTAAAAATACATTTTAAACATAAAATAAAATGTCTTAGAATATGTGGGGGAAATGACCTGGACTACATCCTTTGCATCCTCAAGGCAATAATACATGGTTGATTAAAAAACAAGTGGGGCCAGACACGATGGTGCACACCTATAATACCAGCTGCTTGGGAGGCTGAGGCAGGGGAATTGAGAGTTCAAAGCCAGCCTCAGCAAAAGTAAGTCTCTAAGCAACTCAGTGAAACCCTGTCTCTAAGTAAAATACAAAATAGGGCTGGGGATGTGGTTCAGTGGTCCAGTGGCCCTGAGTTCCATCCCCAGTACCAAAGGGAAAAAAAAAAAATCAAGTGGACCCTGCTAGGGCTGTGTTTGAACATCTGCTTAGCCACTCACTTGCTGTTTCAACTTTAATAATTTATCTAATCCAGCGGAAGCTCAGCTGCTTATCTGCAAAATGGGAACAAGGATGAAGAACTGAAATAATATATGTGTAGTTCTTAGCTTCATTCTTGGAACATAGTAAATATTCCGCCAATTCATTCATTTTCAACAGGGATCATTTTTACCCCCAGAAACATTTGGTAGTGCCTGGAGACACTTTTAGTGCTACTGGGGGTGCTATTGGCATCTAGTAGGTAGAGATTAGGGTCACTGCTAAGCAGCCTAAAATGCACAGGAGAGCCCCCAAGATGAAAGGAATTACCTGGCCCAAAATGTCAATAGTGCCAAGGTTGAGAAGCATGAGGCAATAATAAGAATCCAGGCCAAAGCCAGCTGTGGGAAAGGATCAGAATGGTGTGAGCATCACCTCCATCCTAGCTCACTTTTGAAATTGTTGAGCACACTCCCTAGGCCTCAGAATGCCTAGAGACAGGCATGCCTCCGTACAGAATTCCATAAGGTAGAACCCAAGGCCTGATGTAAAAGGTTTCCATATGTGGTTTCTATTTGTTAAGACATTGCCTATGGTTGTTTTGTTCTATAATGGCAGAGTCGAATAGCTGTGGCGGAGACCTTCTGGTCCAAAACATGAAAATACCCTCTGCCTGGTAAACAGACTTCAGTGCACTATTTCTGGGCCCAAAGGAATTTTACAGTGTTATTCACTTTATCTGTTTATCTGTTAATCTCTACATACCAATTTCATGTACTTTTTTGTAATTATACTAGGTCTATTCCACAATAAAAAACTTTTGAGAGAAGAAAACAGATCTTATGAAGTGGTAAAATTCATCTTCTGTGCTTTTTTTATCTCTCTTATTGAGGATATTGTGAGATGACAAATTATATACTAGATCAAGAAAACTCTTAAACTTTATCTGATTATAGTCAATAGAGTACTAGTTATTCTTAGGGAAAGCAATGATAATATATATTTTTATGTAAATATTTTTATTGCTTAAAATATATGCCTTTTACATATAGATTAAAATTTACATTATAGACAACTTTTTGTTTATGCCCAAATACTACGTAGTTCAATTATACACTTTTTCTATAACGTGAAATTAGAATCAAAATAACATCTAACTTTTTTTATATGAGTTTACTCTTCACATTTTCTTAGCCTTTTAGGTTTGGTGCTCAGAGATTATAAATCATATGGCACAAAAATGTAAAAGGACGGATACAAATCATAGAATGGAAAAAATATTTAAAAATCAAACTATATAAAGAACTCTTATAACTCAACAAGAACAAAGAAACCAACAGCCAATTCAAAAATAGGCAAAGGACTTAAATAGTCATTTCTCCGAAGATCTCCAAATGGCCAGTGAGCATGTGAAAAGATGCTTAATATCATTAACCATTAAGAAATGCAAGTCAAGGGCTGGGGTTGTGGTTCAGTAATACAACACTCACCTGGCACATGTAAGGCACTAGGTTCGATCCTCAGCACCACGTAAAAATAAATAAATAAAATAAAGGTATTGTGTCCATCTACAACTAAAAATAATAAAAAAAAGAAATGTAAGCCAAAACCACAAACCCAATCAGATGGCTATTATAATTTTAAAACAAACTATAAATGTTGGAGAGAATGAGAAGAAATTGGAAACCTCAGCATTGCTAGGGAGGATGTAAAATGTGTAAACACTGTGTAAAACAGTTTGATGATTCCTTAAAAATTAAACATAGTCAGCTCCTGTGGTGCTCACCTGTAATATCAGCTACATGGGAAATTGAAACAGGAAGGTCACAAGTTCAAGTTGAGCTTGGTAAACTTAGCAAGACCCTGTCTCCAAATAAAATATAAATAGGGCTGGGAATAAATAAGTAGGGCTCAATCATGTAGCTTGGTGGTAGAGTACCACTGGGTTCAATCCCCAAGTTCACTGAAAAACTTTTTTAAAAAGAGTTGGGGATGTAGTCAGTGGTCAAGCACTTGTCTTACGTGCACAAGGCCTTGATTTCAATCCCTAGTATCGAAAAAAAAAAAAAAAAGATAAACATATAATCATATGATTCAGCAATTCCACTCCTAGAATTTCAGAAGAATTGAAAGCAAGGATTCAAGCAATACATCTATGTGAATTGAAATGACACAAACGAACAAATAGGTTATGATTTCACTTGTCTGAGGTACCTAGACTAGGTACATTCATAGAGATAGAAAGTACAATGGTGATTGCCAGCGGGTGAGGAGTGGGGAAGGGGGTGTTATTGTTTAATGGGCACAGGGTTTCTGTTTGGAATGATGAAAAAATTCTGGAAATGAACAGTGATGACAGTTTTCAACATTGTGAATATACTTAATGTCACTGAATTATACACTTAAAAGAGTTATGATGAAAAATTTTGTTTTATATACATTTTGCCAAGGGGGGAAGAAAACTAAAAGGAGTCTGGATCTCATTTCTTTTTTTTTAAATATTTATTTTTTTAGTTGTAGTTGGACACAATACCTTTATTTTATTTATTTATATGTGATGCTGAGGATGGAACCCAGGGCCTCGCACATGCCAGGTGAGCACTCTGCCGCTGAGCCAGGACCCCAGCCCTGGATCTCATTTCTTAATGAGATCAGGAAAAAGGGACAGATGGTGATACAGGACTGGAACAGGCTGAGATCCTCAGTCTTCCCAGGATCCCTGTCTCTCTGGGACATTTTGCCTCTTTCCTGACAGCCTCCCACAATTCCTGTGAACTGGATGGCTTTCTGTTCACCCTCATCCACACTCATCCCCCAAATGTGATGTGGCTCAGTGGTAAAGTGCCTCTGGCTTCAATCCCCAGTATCATAAATAAATAAAGCCACAATACTAAATTGGTCAGGGCAAAAAAAGAACAGATAAAGGTGACACTTACAGATGTAGATCCAAAGCTTAGAACAGAGAAATGATTACTATACAATCCAGTCAATCCACTCCTAGGCATTTATCCAAAATAAATGAAAGTTCTATATAGTCACACAAAATCCTGTATGCAAATGTTCTTAGCAGCCTGTTTTTGTGATAGTAAAGAACTGGCAGTAACCCAAATTTCCATCAACAGGTGAATGGGGAAGTAGCTCAGTGCAAATTTTATGTATGCAAATTTTAGTATAGCCACACTATGTAACACTACTCCGCAATAAAAAGGAAAGAATTGCTGATAAAGTGGGTGGAGAATTGCAAGAATTGCAAAAGTGGATGAATTTCAAGATAAGCATGCTGAGTGAGAGAAGCCAGAGGAAAGGAGCACATGTTGTATGATTCTAGAAGTCTCCAGACTTAAATAAGGTCTGCAGAATGCAAATAACCTATAGTGACAGAAAAGAGATCAGTAGTTGTCTGGGGACAGAGCCAAAGAAAGGTAAAGGAACTAAAAGGCATGAAGACATTTGCTGGGATGGCGCTATATTCATTATCTTGATGTAGTGATTGTTTCACAGGTGTACACATATCTCAAAACTCATTGAATTTCATACTTTAAGTATGTGCATTTCTGTTTTTGGAAAAAGAGAGCAAGAGGGAGGTAAAGAAAGAGTACCTTTTGATCCTCCCCATTTGGGGAACATGGGTTTACCAGAAGCAACGGACATTTAATCCCCTAAATATTTTGAGATAGGGTCTTGCTAAATTGCCAAGGTTAGCCTCAAACTTGATATCCTCCTGACTTAGCCTCCTGAGTCACTAGGATTAGAGGCATGTGCCATCATACCTGGCCCCATTTGTTGTTTTGTGATGGAATTTTACCGTGTTGCACAGGCTGGTCTCCAACTCCTGGGTTCAATCAATCCCCCTGCCTCAGCCTCCTGCGTGGCTGGAGCTACGACCAAGCCTGGTTCCATCTCTGACCTTCTTCAATACAAAGTTAGGATACATAGATATCAAAAATCACCATCACTACTGTGTGCAGTAGCTATAGTCCCAGCTATTCAGAGGCTGAAGTGTAAGATTACTTGAGCCCAGGGGTTCCCACTTAGCTTGGGAAAACAGACTTCTCATAAATACATACATACATAAATTGCCATTGCCACTCTAACATGTACTAATCACTAAGTCACCTGCATGACTCCTTTTCAGTATCTCTAGTTTATGTCCCTTTCCATTCCCACAACCACTGTTTCAATCTAAATCCTCTTTCCCTGCTGTTTGGTTACAATCTACTCTTACTCTCAATTTTCTCCCCATTCAGTCTAACATGAAGGTGACTATCAGAATAATCTTGACAAAAGACATATCCTAATACATGACACCTATTATTCAAGCCATCATTAAAAATCTGTGTTGCCAAGTGCCATATCCCAGCAGCTGAGGAGGTTGAGCAGGAGGACAGGAGTTCAAAGCCAGCCTCAGTAAATTAGCAAGGCCCTAAGCTACTCAGAGAGACCCTGTTTCTAAATAAAAAATACAAAATAGGGCTGGGAATTTGGCTCAGTATTCAAGTGCTCCAGAGTTTAATCCCTGGTACCCCCCACCCCCGCAAAAAAATCTGTGTATATCCACACAGCCTGAAAACAAAAGGTTATAAAAATAAAATGTTAGCAGTGGTTATCCCTGTGAAGTAGGATGATGGATGAGTTTTTATTCTTTTGTTTCTATGTTTTATATATTTTGTGGGAGTTTTTTTCTAATAAAAATATCCTTGTTGATTTTACTTGTAATAAAAGGAATGAACACTTGCTGTAAAACATTCAAGCAACACAAACAATATGGAAATAAAGTAAATTTGGAAAGTGGAGTTTGTTTGGTCCCGGTCACTAACGCTGTGGTTGTGTCCCCAACATTCAACCAACCCTTCTCTCCAAGAGGCAATTTGGGCGGGATTACCCCTACCCACAGCTCCAGGGATGGCTTCTGGAATGACCTAAACCAGCGATTCTCAAGCCTAATATCCAAACTCTGATATTGTAACCAACATTTTATAGCACAGCCTTTACCATCCTGACTTATAAAATCAATAGAACTTATGATAGACTTCTGGCACACAAAATTCTTTTAAAGTTAGGAGCCAAGTTTACTGGTATTTATTTTATTATTTTGCTTCATAACATATGTGTGTTCACAGGTGTGTGTGTATAGTACTATATAATCCATTTTAGCTGTTGGATATATACAGTTACAGAGGAAAACATCACAACTGAAGAAAGATGTCAGACACCATTTTAAAGAGGCTGCTGAGTGTTGAATGGGTAATTTTAATATCTGTATAATGCTGCAAATATAATATAAATGAGAAATAAGACAACAACTCATGATAAAATAATATATACTTCAATATGTACATGCTTGAGCACAACCATAATAGAAGACATAATGAGGTAATTAGATACTTGAACCTCATAGCAGAATCACCATTTATGCCACAGTATGTATGAAACAGCTACTGTGTGTCAGGCACTGTTTATTAGAAAGGCAGACAAAAATCCCTGCCTCACAAAGCAAACATTCTAGTAACTTGGTAGGAGATAGACATCAAGCGATCAACATAATACACAAGTAAGTTTTGGTTTGTTTTGCTTTGCTTTGCTTTACTTTTATGTTTAATTGGAACCAGGGTTTAAAATTTATACATAAATTTATTTTGGAATAGTGGTTCTTTTTGGAGAGTTGTAAGAGAAATTCACTAAGATGTTTAATATATTTGAGGTGGAGGTTTAATTTCTTTTTTGGCAGGGGGGATACCAGGGATTGAATCCAAGGCACTTAACCACTGAACCACATCCTCAGCCCTTTTTTATAATTTATTTAGAGACAGTCTCCTTAAGTTGCTTATGTCCTCACTAAGTGGCTGAGGCTGGCTTTGAACTCATGATCTTCCTTGCCTTAACCTCCCAAGCAGCTGAGATTACAGACATGCACCACTGCACCCCAGCAGAAAATGATACATTTTATGGGGGGGGGGGGAAATAGGACAATTGGGAGGTGGGTAGCAGATTGTAGTTTAAAGTAGAATGGTCAAAGCAGCCCTCACTAGAAGGTACACTCAAAAGTTGTGAGGGAGTGTATCATGCAAATTGTCTAGGGAGAAATTATTCTGGCGAGTAGAACAACCAGTGCAAAAATTCTAAAGCAACATACTTAGCAAGTGTATGGTTTCTAAGTGGACCAAGGAAATGGATTGGAGAAAGTGGTATAAGTAAAAGCAGAAGTAGGAAATGAATCAGAGAAAGTAAAACAACTAGATCTCCAAGGGCCTCACAGGCCTTTGTAAGACTTGTACTCTGAGCAGAATGGTGAAACATTAGAAGGCTTTGAGCACAGGAGTGATATGATCTGACCTACATTTTTAAAGGAAAATTCTGACTGCTGTGTTGAAAATAGATTTTAGGCGAATAAGGGAGGGAGCAGGGAGACCAGTTGAGAGGTGGTTAAGAACCCAGGCAAGAAATGAATGCAACAACAACTTCAAATTCAGACTGATATTCAGTACCGTATTTCATAGAATCTAAGACATCATTGATTGTAGGATATATCCTGATTTCAGAGATGTTAAAATATGCAGCGTGAATTACATTATGCAGCGTGAATTGCAATATGCAAGGCTGAATCAGTGACTCAAATACCACAAATGTTCGTGGTTGAAGATATGATTTTTCTGAAATAATGAACAACTTTTGATAAAGTTCCAAATGTAACAAAGTACTATTTTTTCTCAATTTACCCATTAACCCCATATAAGAAATTTAGTTTATATTAAAACTACACTAAATAGTTCATATTTATATAAAAAATACAGTTTGAGTCTAGATTCAAATTATTATACACAAATTTTAAAAATCTGCCTTAATGCATATTTTAAGTTGTAGGGTGTAGGAAAATTCTGAAATGTATTTGTCCCACAATTGAAACCTAATCCCCCTGGCCTACATTCTCTAAATGCTCAATCATTGTGACAACCAAAACTTCTCCCCAAATTTCAAGAGTCTGTAGAATGGGATGCCAGCATAGTTCATATTCAGGAACAAACTCATGACCACTTCTATGGTCCCCAGGGTTATGGTCCTTTCAGAGGGAAGCCAGGGACTGCTTGTGCGATGGGGGAGGGGAGATACCCTTTCCTATCTCGAGTGCACTCCAGCCCTCCTACCACCAGAGGGAGCCTGCCTTTAGATAAGGCCCTAACCATTTTTAAATTCTTTATTTTTAAAAAGTTTTTTCTGTTGTTGAGGATCAAACCTATGGCCTTGAGTATGCTATACAAATGCTCCACCACTAAGCTACACCCCCAGCCCTAAAACTCAAATATTTATTTTTATATTATTTAACCAATATGCTTTTTTTTTTTCAGAAAATTATTTTAATAGTTATAAAACACTTTTTTACAGAATCAGTATAAAATAGCAATTGATTATTTTATAATTATCAGAATTATTTAGACTTGAGGTCTTGGCTAAGTGGGGCTGAAATCAACAAAAGGTCTTGGACTGTTGGCTCAGAAATCATCCTAAGAAGCCCACCCTGTTGATGTCTGTCGTGCTTAGCTCTCATGAGATGACCCGGTTCTTCTTTTAAAAAAAGGATCTCTCTTTATTCATTCTTTGGAGGCTTGAAGTGAATTCGACAGCGTTCATTAAACACCTTCCAGCTCCTGTCATTTACCACTTCTTCAACATTCAGTTCTGATTGCATCCACTTCAACTTTGTTCTTTTCTAAGTTGCTTTAATAACTTTAAATCATCCAAATTCTTTTCTCTCTCAACGAAGGTTTTTTACTACTTCTGAGGTTTGGACTATACAATTTTTTATAACTTTTTCCCTACTAGCATGAGCTGCCATCAAAGACTCATAAAGTTGTTTACAGGTTTGGCTGGCATCGATTTTCCCTGCAAAGGAAACTGTTGGAACCATAGTGTTTAATTCAGGTACTATTCTGTCATCAATTGTCCTCATCACCTTGAGTAATTCCTGGAACTCGGCGAACTCCTCACAGCTCACACCGCCACTGGGCACCGCCATATTCCCAATCTGCTTTTGATAAACCTTTAGATTTTTGCAGTGTTTGAATACTGTAAACAAGTTGCTGCACACAGTGGGGCACACCTGTAATCCCAATGGCTCAGGAGGCTGTGGCAGGAGGATCTGGAGTTCAAAGCCAGCCTCAGCAATTTAGTGAAGGCCTAAATCCCGGTATACACACACACACACACACACACACACACACACACACACTATAAACATGCTGAAGCAAATATCTTTTCAAATATTTATTTCTTTTGAAAACATTTTTAGAAGAAATGCTTTCCCATTAGTTGTAGCAATTTTAATTCCTAATAATGGCTTATGAGAGTCCCTGATTCTCTGTTCTTAAAAATATAGTATTTTTCATTATTTTTATTTTTGCTATCTCTCACTTTTATTATAATATAATTTTATTATACGTTAAAGTGAAATTGGGAATTTTTTAAATGTTTACTAGACAATTTTATTTCTTTTTTTTGTGAATTGCCTGTTCAAATCCTTTGTCCCTTTGTCAACCAGATATTCATCATTTGTCTAATAAAAGCTCTTTATAGAATTAAGGATATTAAGTTCTTTCCAATCTTATATGCTAAAAATATTTTCCACAGTTTATTATTGGTGTTTTAGCTTTTTAATGGAATTTTTCATGTCAAGTTTTATTTTTAGCATTAGTTTTCTTATATGAATATCCAATTATCCCAACATCATTTATTGAACAATCCATCATTTCCTATTGTTTTGAAATATCATTCTTATATCTTAAATTCCCATCCTAAAACTCCATAGTAATGGGTCTACTTTTGAACTTCCCTTTTTGTTCCATTGATTTTTTTCTACCTATGTATCAGTGCTTCTCGTAATTCTTTTCTATCTTAAATATTTTTTCTAACTTTATATCACATTTATGTTTTCTAGGTGAGCTTTAGAAACAATTTAACATATTACAAAAATATCTATTGGGGGTTTATTTGGATTGCATTGCAATCAGATTAATTTGTAAAGAAATGATTTTTTTTTAGTTGTAGATGGACATGATACCTTTATTTATTTATATGTGGTGCTGGGGATCGAACCCACATGCTAGGCAAGCATTCTACCACTGAGCCACAATCCCAGTCCCAGGATTTATTTTTATAACAAGTTTTTCCTTTCGTGAAAATATATAACTATTGTTCAAGATTAGTTTTATGCTTTTGAATAAAAATTTATCCTTTTTTCTGTAAAGGTCCTACATGTTTTAGATTAGGTTTATTCAGAAGTATTTTATAGCAGTTGCTATCACAGTGAACCAAATATTTTTCTATCTGGTATATATCTTAGTGTGTTTATTTGTGTGTGTGTATATGTGTGTGTGTGTGTATGTGTGTGTGTGTGTGTGTGTGTAAACATATTGCTATTTTCTGAATGTGTGTCTCCTCCAAAATTCATACTGAAACTTGATCCCCAAGTGTGGTATTATTTTGCAAAGTGATTAAATTATAAGGGCACTCCTCATGTAGATAAATGCCATTATAAAGAGGCTTCAGGAAGGGCTTGCCCCTTTTCTTCCCTCCATTTTCTTCCATGTGAGAACACAGCTTTTATCCCCTCCAGGGGATGCATAACAAGGTGCCATCTCAGAAGCAGAGACAGCAGCCTTCACTAGAAGCAAACCTTCCAGTACCTTGATGTTGGATATCTCAACCTTCAGATCTGTAAAAAAAATAATTTTCTATTATTTATAAGTTATCCATCCATAGCATTTTGTTATAGCAGCACAAATAAACTAAGACATACACATATATATAGAAGCTCCATGATTTACAATGGGATTATGTTCTAGCAAACCTATCATAGGTTGAAAATAACATTAAATCAAAAATGTATTTAATACCTCTAATCTACCAAGCATGATAGATTAGCAACATAACACACTGTTGTTAGCACATGGCTGACTGGAAGCTGTGGCTTGCTTGCTACAGCTGTTCAGCATCCCAAAGAAAGTGTAATACTACATATTACTAATTCAGGAAAATCAAAATTCAGAAATCAAAGTACAGTTTCTTCTGAATGAGTATCACTTTTGCACCATCATAAAGTTACAAAAAAATTTATAAGTCAAACCATCATCACTTGGGAACCATCTGTATATTGTATATATCCTATTAGCCACCCCACTGGATTCTTTCTTTTTTTTTTTTTCTTGGAATTTTCTCAATGAATAATAAAATGGTCTCCAAATAAAAATCTTTAAAAATTTCTTTTGTAAGCTGTACCTTTTACTTACTTTTCTTGTCCTATTGCAATAGCTAGTCCTTCCAGAAAACATTAACAATGGGACTAGTGGATGGCATCTTTGTCTTGTTTTCCTTTTTAAAAAATGTAACAGCTTTATCGAGATATAATTATTTACAACAAAACTTACCCTTTAAAAGTGTACAATTCAGTGTAATAAGAATTGTAATGCATTCCACTGTCATATAAAATAATAGATAAATAAATAAATATTTTTTAAAAGTGTACAATTCAGCATTTTTATTTTTATTTATCTATTTCAGTTTATTATTAGTAGTAGTATTTGTAGTAGTAGTAGTACTGGGGATTTAACCTAGAGGTGCTCTACCACTGAGCTACATCCCCAGGCCTTTTTTGTTTTTTATTTTGAAACAAGATCTTGCTAAGGTCACCCAGCCTGGCTTCAAAATTGAAGTGACTCACCTTCCTGAGTCACTGGGATTAAAGACATGCACTACAACACCTGGGCACAACTCAGTGTTTTTAGAAAGCTGAGGTGGATCTTAAAGGCACTAGCTGCTAGAAGCTGTCAACGACTATATTACTTGCAGCTATATGGCAAGTGTTTTTTTTGTTTTGTTTTGTTTTCATACAAGGGGTTGAACTCAGGGGTGTTTAACCACTGATCCACATCCCCAGCCCTTTTATATTTTATCTGGAAACAGTACCTCACTAAATTGCTGAGGCTGACTTTGAACTCAAAATCCTCCTGCCTCAGCCTCCTGAGTTGCTGGGATTACAGACATGCATCATGCACCTGGTTGGCAAGCATTTCTTTTAGAGATAGGTCTGAGCATTACACCTCATAGTTACCCTCTTTGTATTGTAATCTTTTATGTACGTGCTATCTCATGAGGTTTAGGATATTTTCTTCCTCTTCTTTAAATAATTCTTTGTGCTAGGTGTGGTGATGCACACCTGTAATCCCATCAGCTTGGGAGGCTGAAGCAGGAGGATCGAGAGTTCAAAGCCAGTCTCAGCAACTTAATAAGGCCCTAAGTAACTCAGTGAGACCCTGTCTCTACACAAAATATGAAAAAGAGCTGGGGGGTGGCTCAGTGGTTAAGTGCCCCTGGATTCACTCCCCGGTACCAAAATAATAACAATAATAATAATAATAATAATAATTATTATTATTATTATTATTTGTATCTCTAAAAGTGCCTAGCATAACTTCTGCCCATGATATAACTTTATTATATATGTATAATAAATTATTAATTACCTGCCTGTTGATTTAGGACCTTTATTTAATGTGGGCAGAAAAGTATAAAACACAGTTCTTACCAATAATGTGTAAATGTATTGAAAGACCTAAGCAATCTCATTCTACTTGGGACTTCATTTTGCTCTGAAACTTAACCTCTGACCTACTGCAGTCCTAAAGTCAGGAAAATACCACAGCAAAGCTCTGTGGAAACAGTTCTCGGAAAAGCTGCAGATGGTGATCACCTAAGATAGGCCAAGATATCGAAATATCTGAAATTCCAGATGGCCCCCACCTAGGTGTGGTGACCAATATCTAAACTAGAAGCCTTGCACGTACTACCCTTGCGACATCCTCACGATTTAAACCAATCAATTTTAAGTGCGTCAACCCCTTGAACTAACCAATAATTCTTTCCAGATTCTTTCCCGCCACTTGATACGCTAATCATATTTTAGAGTTGTTTTATGATTTTCCCGCGGCGTGTGATGATTTGCTAAGAGATGCTATGATATATGTGAAGTCCCTGCCTTCCCCAAAGAATGTATAAAACTGCTGCAAACCCTGGGCTCGGGGCCTCAGTGTCACCAGTTGCTGTGTGCACAGAGGACCGAGCTAGCTCGCAATAAACACCTCTTTGCTGCTTACATCAATCTTGGCCTCTGGTGGTCTTTTGGGGGTCCCGAATTCGAGCATAACAGTATAACCACTAGATGTTAGGATTACTGATTTGTAGTATTTGCTGGTTTCCAAGGTATAAATACTCCCACCATGGTCAATTTCAAGCTGCCCACATGATGTTAACCAGGATGTAAAATTCTTGAGAATTTAATAATCAGGCCTCTCAAACTGATCCAAACCAACTCGGGTACATCATTAGTCTTTACTTTCAAAGAGTATTTTTGAGTGTTATCTTCCCCCTTTGGTTTTTATTTATTGAAAAAGAATAATAAAAGATATTAAATGAAATTTTTTAAGAATTCACCCATAATTCAATTATTGTAATAGCTAACATAACTGAATTTTTCTGTTCCTAGTCTTTGCCTCACACAAATTTAAGTAATTATTATCAACAAGTTTTTTTAAAAAAAAATATTGTGGTAAATTTCAAACAATACAACACGGACATAATAAAATAATCATCCCCATGTATCATTGCCCACCCCTCAAAATGTTCACCTGTGGCCCATCCTGTCCTGTTCACATCACCAGCCACTTGCAGCCCTCACAACGCCACCACTTTTTGAAACAAATCCCAGACATCATATCCTTCTATCTGTAAATATTTCAGTAGTAACCATTAAATTTTTCATTCAGCTTTTTTCACTTGTAGTCTAAGGAAGACAAAGATATAAATAATGCAACTAAAAAATTTTAAGTATTCTGGTGTTAGCAGTGAAGATTGATTTGGGAAAAGCAGAAGGAGGAGTGTGTAAGAGCTATCACATCTGGAAAGCTTTATTATTAAACCTTTTTATTTTTATTTTCCATCCTTCCTTTTGTGGTGAAGGATGGTAGAACCCAATTAAAATTCCACATGTTATCATGTGCGTCAACATTAACATGGACCCAATCACAGCGTCTCTACACATGAAAAACACTCATCAAAATAAATTCTATTTAATGGACCTAAATCCCAAGATAGTTATTAGGCATCTTCTCCAATGTCAACAATTTTAAAAGATTTCACTATCAACACCCTTGGATATATTCATTATTTTTTTAAATTTTCCATCCATTGACCAGATATTTCCAGGAAGACAGATTATTGTCTCTTTCGCTCTTCCACTCTTTTATGCTCCAGTGTCATCAATGGTGTCACTCTTCAGCCCTTTAGAGATCAGCATAGAGAAGGCAAAACTGAAAGTCAGCCCCAAACAGAAAATTGGCAAACAGGAAATCCTCATTATCCCCCCATTTATTGTAAATGACATTTGTTGCTGAAGTAGAGTAACTCATCAGTGCAAATTGGGAGGCCAGGATCTGTTCTCATTAGTTTTGTAACCCCTTTAGTCTGTTCATAATTCTGGGCACAGGCACTATCTCTTACCCTAGTTCTTACAATCTACCTTACAAGGTAGATTGTATTATACCAAATGTGCAGATGAGGAAACCAAGATTCAAGAGACTTAAATAAGCCAAACCCTTAAATGTAGTAGAGTCAGCGTCTGGACCTTAGTGAATCAGCTGGGGTTATTTCGGTGTGAACAAGAGAAATTGGCTAAGCTTAGTTTTAAAAGGGGGCCTTAGTTAGAAGGATATTTAACAGCTCACAGAATGAACGGGAAGCTGAAAGAGACATGCCAGAACCAGAAAGAATGAATATCAGCCATGGCCTTTTTGTTTGCATTCTTCTCTCCTTCTGTCATTTTGTTTAAGATTCAAAGTTTGTGGAAAGAAATCCCTATTCGTCTTTAAATTCCAGTGGGGAGGAAGGCTAGAATTTACAATTTATCATCCCATGAGGCAGAAGAAGCAGTTCCTTGAAAGGAATCCGGGGTATAGTTTTGAAGGGTGAAATGGACATTGAGTCACAAAAAAATAAAATTCTGTGATGACATCTTGAATGCATTATACACAACTTCCTTCAAGGAAGGGCATTGCCTGGGTGAGGGAGACGCATCTACAGACACCCTTCAGCTATCAAGCCCCTTCAGGAAGTGGCTTGAAGGCAGCTGCTTCAGCCACCCTTCCAGGGACAGCCCACACTGTTGAAGTTGGGGCATTAAGATATGGCCATTTCAGCTCAACTTTGGGACAACTCTATAGAACATTCTAGCTCCAGAGCTCCCTGTGGGGTTGGCTGAGGGTGTTGAAGAGCCTGCTTCTCAGCTCAGCTTTTCGATGTACCCACTTCTGCTTGCCACCTCTCCCTTTCACAGGTGTTGCTACTAAACTCATGCTAAACTCAGATGGATCCAAGTCTACTTCCATTCAGTCATCCTGTCTGACTCCAAAGTCTTATACTCTTTCCCCTCAAAAATGTAATTATACTTCATTATAGTGTTTTTAAAAATGTGGTAAAGGATGTATAACATAAAATTTACCATCTTAACCATGTTAAAATGTATAGTTCAGTGGTATTAAGTACATTTGCATTATTGTGCAATTGCATTTATGACTTATTTATGGCTTTCAGTGACACCCTTAGAGTCATAGAGCCACAGAATTAAAACTGTAGACATTATTATATGGTAAAGTTTACGAATTCAACTACCAGAACTCAGCAGACATGAAAAGAGAGAATCAAAAAGATTGATGAGAGGACAGAGTGAAAGAGAGAGAGAGAGAGAGAGAGAGAGAGAGAGAGAGAGAGAGAGAGAGAGAGAGAATGTCCTCACCTATGGCCAAGTTAGTAAGAAATGTAAACCTGAAACCCAAGGCACTCACAAACCCAGGTCCCTTTCACTTCTCACACACAGGCATCTTCCTAGGCTGAAGGTGATTCTGAATTTAACATGTGTATTTTGCCAGAAAATGGCAACAAACATAGACCAGCTACTTCATGTTATCAATGAAGAAAAAGTAATCTATTACTTTTCCTCAGTAATTTGAGGGAAAGTTGTGTGAGAGTTAATAAACCGTGGTGGTCTCTTGAGGCCTTCCTAAGAGATTTTCAAGAGTAATTTTTATTCTTTGCAATTTTCACCTTGTATGCTGACTTTGAACTTTATCCAGCTAAGACTCACCCCTCTTTATGTCTATCTGGTATTGCCTGCATTGCCACAAGGACAGGATTTACTCATACCAAAAGCCATAACAGCATTTAAAAAATGATGAGTGGAAGTGCAACAGAAAGAAGTTCCTATTAGAGTATTTATTGGTATCCCTGTCAATAGGACTCTATAGCTGCCCTGTCCTGTGGAAATATAAATAGCCACGCAAGTAATTTCAAATTTTCTTGTGGCAATATTTGTTTACAAAGTTAAAAAAGAAACAGATTGATTTAATAAATAATTCATATGATCCTATATATATCTATAATATTATTTTAACATGTCATCAATATAACTATTATTGACACAGTTCATCTTTTTCATACTAAGTGTGTACTTTGCACTTACAATGCATCTCTATTCCAAATGACCACATTTCAAGGACTCAGGGGGTACATGTGGCTTGTGACTTCCTTATTGGACAATGCAAGTCTCAAACATATTCTCTGGTAACAGAGAAATCTATCATTTCTCTGGAAAGTTTGATCTAATAAGGTAGCATTTGAGGGACAGATGTGGAAATACATTTAGCTCCATTTCAAAACTTCTGCCAGGGGCTGCGGATATGGCTCAAGTGGTAGCGCACTCGCCTGGCATGAGTGAGGCACTAGGTTCGATCCTCAGCACCACGTAAATATAAAATAAAAATATTTTTAAAAATCTGCCAGAACTGAAAATGACTTTCATGAATCGTAGAATCAAAAGTGGGTCATCAGCTACCTGTTGGCAGAGAAGGCTAACCCAAACCCAACCCTATAAACAGCCTTATCAGAGAGAAGCAAATCCTCCTGGGACAGAACATGAATCAATAATTTCCAGTTCTCTAGCAAAGCAGAGAATCAGTAGGGTTTCCCCAGGATAATTCACAGTGCATTCCAATCGGGTCCATCCATTACATAGACAAGCAGCCTATTCTTCAAGCCTCATCGCCTTCCATTTCAGCAGAGAAAACAGCAACAGCTCACAGAGAAGGCATAAAAAAAGCACCCAAGAATTAAGCTGTTGATTTAGTTTAGAACGACAAATTATTTTTTACAACATAAAAAAAGGAAGAGTCCAATTTTTACTACTTCGAAAATGAAATTGAAATATGGAACTGAAAACAGCTTTGAGAAAAATGAGACAGATTTTAAACTCCATTCTACTAATTCTGTGCCTATGTAATGCCAAATAAAATGAAGGACTAATTTATTCACACGTCCTTAAGCAGTCTTCTCACACACACACACACACACACACACACATTTTACATCTGATGCGGAAATCTTGAACAAAAATTAACATAAAAGCTCTTGCTTGCTAAGTACAGTGGCTCACACTGTAATCCCAGTGGCTCAGGAGGCAGAGGCAGGAGGATCAAAAGTTCAAAGCCAGCCTCAGCAAAAAGCAAAGTGCTAAGCAACTCGATGATACCCCATCTCTAAATAAAATACAAAGTAGGGCTGGGGATGTGGCTCAGGGGTTAAGCACTCCTGTTTAAGTAAGTTTTTAAAAAATGTCTAAGGAATGAGTGTGTGTGTGTGTGTGTGTGTGTGTGTGTAAAATATTGTGAAAAACACTTAATGAACAAATTACAATGTACATCAATAGCTTAAGAGAAATTAATGAATTGGAAGATAGATATAAAGAAATCACTCAAATGTATCACAGACAGATAAAGAGAATGAAAAGAGGTTTAAAAAATCAGAGAGATGTCCATGGTGGGATATGCCTGTAATCCCAGGTGCTCTGGAGGCTAGGGGAAGTCAAGGCAGGAGGATCGCCTGAGCTTAGGAGTTTGAGACCAGCCTGGGTGACACAGAAAGATCCTGTCTCTAAAAATTAAATTTTTAAAAACCAGAGACATAGAGGATAAAATGAGATGACCCCATACACATTCAATAGAGAAATAAAGAATATGGGGGATAGGTGATATTTGAAGAAATAATGAGTAAAATTTTAAATATTTGGTTTTCGAAATTGAAAAGTCTTACCAAACTGAGCAGGAAAAATAACAGTACATTCTCGCCTAGACATATTGGAATGAAGTCATAGAACATCAAAGAGAAAAGTCTTAAAACTACCAGAAAGAAACCAGATGTGTTGGTGCATGCCCATAATTCCAGCAATTCAGGAGGCTGAGGCAAGAGGATCACAAGTTCAAGGCCAGCCTCAACAATTTAGCAAGGCCTAAGCAACTTAGCAAGACCCTGTCTCAAAATAAAAAATAAAAGGAGGTGGAGATGTAGCTAAGTATCCCTGGGTTTAATTCCCAGAAAACAAGCAAACAAAACACCCCCCAAAAAAACTACCAGATAGATTATAAAGCTTAGCTACAAAGGTATGACCATTGTAAAACTTTCAGTTCTCATGAGCAACAAAAAGGTCCAGAAGACTGGACTGTCATCTCCAAAGTGTAAGGGACGATAGCCTAGGGTATCAGGTTCCTCCATACTCTGGCTCAAGACATTTTCAGACAAACAAAGACTGAGTTTACTTTTGCAAGTTTTGCTAAAAACGTAAAATATATTAAAGAATATATTCATGAAGAAAATCATTAAACTCTTAAGGAAAAAATGGGGGCTAAAATCAATTGTGAGCAAAGAAACTACTAAACATATGAGTAACTTCATAAATAGCTCAAAGAAGGTAAAACCAGCTAATTCAATGCATTAGAAATTAAAATGAAAAAATAAAAGAGGCAAATATTCTGACAGATACAGGCAGTTGTAAAATCATCCAATGATGCCAAAAGCTAAAAATACTTAATAAATGAGAAAATGCAATTTCAGTAATTATGAGAATTCCTTTTTTCAGTAATTATGAGAATTCCTTTCTACTACCAAGTCAGATTTAGTTCATAATCGCATCTCATACACAGTGAATACCAGGCCAAATAAAGAGTATCACTAATAATCTCTATAATAGTATTTGACTTGAAAAGTTTTTTTGGTGATCTTAAGAGCCCCCCAAAGAGGAATGAATTTCTAAGACCATGTTTTCTTATGTAATGTGATATTCTCTATTTTCTGAAAATAACAGTAAAGAATTTTCTTTATCAAAGTTCAGGAAGACAAGATTTCAAGAACATCTCTAACTTTCCAATTTGAGGTAGGAATAAGATTTTTTTATTGATGATTTTAGTTATGCTTACCTTACTAATTGATATTTGAGTTTACTTAATTTCAACTTCTGTGTATCTGGGTTTGTGTGCAAAATTTGAGGAATTATGTTTGAATTCACACACACACACACACACACACACACACATTTCTCGGTGCCTTCCTTTCTTTGTACAATTCCATGACTTTATCTTAAAACAAAGCAACCAATACTGCCTTGATTTCTCTTTCATTTGCTTGTATTTTCTTTCTCTTCCTTCTTTATCTTTATTTCTCCACCATTTCTTTCCGGTAACTTTCAGTATTTTTTTTTTTAAAGAGAGAGAGAGAGAGAGAATTTCAATATTTATTTTTTAGTTATCGGCAGACACAACATCTTTGTTTGTATGTGGTGCTGAGGATCGAACCCGGGCCGCACGCATGCCAGGCGAGCCCGCCACCGCTTGAGCCACATCCCCAGCCCCTAACTTTCAGTATTGAAAAATATTTGAGAGCTGGTGGCAAGGGTACATGCCTGTAATTCCAGTGGCTCTGGAGGCTGAGGCAAGAGGTTGAAAGCCAGCATCAGGAATTTAGCAAGGCCTAATCAACTTAGTGAGACCCTGTCTTAAAATAAAAAATAAAAAAGACTGGAGATGTGGCTCAGTGGTTAAGCATCCCCAGGTTCAATCCTAGTACTGAAAATGAATATGTGAAAATCATTTGTTTGAGAAGTGAAATGTAAGAGCACATACTTCCCATCGAATAGACTGGGATTCAAGACCTAGTTCCTCACTCCCAAGAACTATGGACCTTCAGTTCTGTGGAGTGGGGAAGCGAGTATTCCAGAGTTGTTGTTAGGATTACCTGAGGTAAAGAATGTGGAACAGCCAACACAGAGTAAGGATCCAATAAATACTAGTTCATCTTCTCACTCAAATAGAGTTTTCTAGGTTTAGTTCTTCATTTTGAAAGCAAATAAATAAAATGTTTTCTATTTCTTTCAAAAATCGCTTTATATTTAGCTTATTGGAACTTATTTTCTTCCATAGTTAGTGAGTTTTTTAATGGAAAACTATTTCCCATTCATCAGAGTTTCCCTAATTCTGTCCCACAGAATATCTGTATCCTATAAGACATTTATAGAGGTCAAGTGAGTTTGGAAATGCCATGGGTAGTATCTTCTTGCTGATTTAAGGCGTACCCTAGCCTATCAAAGGCAACTCTTTGCAGGGTGTGGCAACACAGGCTTTTAATCCCAGCAATTAAGGAGGCCAAGACAGGAGGATTGCAAGTTCAAAGCCTTAGCAACTTACTGAGTCCCTGTCTCAAAAAAAAAAAAAAAAAAGAACTGGGGATGTGGCTCAGTGGTTAAGTACCCTTGGGTTCAATCCCCAATTTAAAAAAAAAAGCAACTCTATCAGCAGTTTCTTTGACTACCTTTGCTTAATTATTCTGTTTTCCATCATTAGTTGACCATATCCCTTTTTCATACAACAGCTATTAACATCCTTCACAACATCCAAATATCTTCCTTTGGAAAATGCTAATTTATAAAGATGGATAGGCTGGGTGCTGTGGCGCACGCTATAATCCCAGCAACTCAGGCGGCTGAGGCAGGAGGACACAAGTTTCAGGGCAGTCTCAGCAACTGAGCAAGGCCTAAACAACTTAGTGATACCCTGTCTCAAAATAAAAATGGGTTGAGGATGTAGTTCAGTGGTAGAGTGCCCTAGGGTTCAATTCCCAGTACAGAGGGAAAGAGAGGGAGACAGAGAGGGGGGAAAGAAGAAAAAAGGATAGACTTCTATATACTTTAAGTGATTTTCCATAAATATAACTTCTTTCATTAGACAAAAAAGAGCTACTTAGCATTCACTTAACAGTGCATTCTTTGGTAAGGGCCTGAAGGATTCTGTTTGGTGTTTTGGATTGTCTCTGGTTTTGTTTTGTTTTGTTTTTAATCTGTTGAGCAGACACTAGCTGAGAGAATGAAACACAAAAACCAACCACACAAGCTCTTTAAATATTCTCACTAACGTGGGTGATTATAGGCATTTCAGTAGGATCGCTGTTGATACCACCAATGAAGAGAATCAATCAGGGCCTGAGTTCTGTTTCCCCAGCTGAAAAGACTGAACACCTGAGAAATACGGAAGCAAGCATAGAGAGCAAGGTTATTCAAAGGACAGAACAGAAATAGACTTCTCCACAGAGAAGGGGCCCCAGAGCTGGGAATCCAAAGAGGTGGGGGTGGCCTGCACCTTTTATACATTTTAGATTTTCTTTGTTCTCATGGCCTTCTGCCCCTTGTCTTGCCTCTCTCTTCTCCCCATCCTGCATTTAGTTCCCAGCAGCCAGGAGATAAGCCAAAAGGCGAGAAGGAAGTCCTTCAGGGGTACTGCTCCAAGTCTGCCCAAACTGGCCACCCAGGAGGTGTTTCATTAACAACCTTTTGGGAGGAACAGTTCCTGTAGGAAGATAATTTTGGTAATGGTGGAGGAGGAGGGGGAAAGGCTCTGGAGGTATTAGCATTTCTGGCAGCCTCCATCCTCCCAGACCCAAATCAGCTCCCATCTTTCCCATGCAACCCAATTATTTATTATCTATATCGACTGCCTTTTGTCCACCGGCTTCACTGTGAGGACTCACGTACAAATATAGTCTATACCACAGCAGCCTAGACTGGTTTAAAAACAATGCCTTTAGGATACTGTTGATTATGGGGACAGAAGTGAGGGAGGAACCATTAGTGATTATCAACAGAAATAATCATGGCCACTCAACTGGGCAGAGGGAGCTACTTGAGCTCAGACTTTTTCCAAAATAATTTTAAGAACACACAAAGCATTCAGATTAAATGACCCAGGCCTGGAGATATACTCAAGTTGGAAGAAGGAAAGAAAACTACCACCTACTTTATAGGGTTGTTATGAAGACAGTAATCATACAATAAATGTCAGCTATTATTACTATTAGAGAGAACCAAATACCGCATTAAGAAAGTTATATCTAAGTATATGATGGAAGGCACAGATGCCCACTTATAAAACTAAAAGCAGGAAAATGCCCTCAAAATTACCAGAAGGGCTAGGCACAGTGGTATATACATATAATCCTAGCTACTCAGGAGGCTGAGTCAGAAGGATCAAGGTCAAGGCCAGCCACAGCAACTTAGCAAGACCCTGTCTCAAAATGAAACTAAAAAAGAAAAGAAACAAACAAAAAAACTCCCCCAGAACAACAGGGGGCAGGACAGGGGCAGGGAAGGCTGAGGATGTAGCTCAGTGGTGCTTGCCTTCCATGCCCAAGAACCTGGATTCGCAGTACCAAAAAACAAAAACAGAGAATTGACTGAAAGACAAAAAACGAAGATATGCCAAGGAAGCGTAAAAATAGAAAGCAAAATAAAGTAACAGAATAAAGCCCACACATAAGAATTATGATAATAAATGTGAATGAGATAAACTGTTATTGAAGGAAAACTACTTAAATTGGTATACAAACTGAATCAAAGTACAACAGTCCTATCTAAAACCAGAAATTGATTTTTTAAAAAAATGTTGGTGACAGTAGAACCAACAAGTCATTATATCCAGTGTTTGCAAGAGTATAAATTGGTCTAACATTTCCAGAAGACAGGTAATTATATCAAAATGGAAAATGAACATACCATTCTATTGAACTAGTTCACTTCCAGAAATTACCCTCAGGGGAAAATTGCACAAAAGCAAAAAGCTGAACACAGGATGTTTATCACTGTGTAGTTTATAATATCAGAAAATAGAAACAACCTAAAGGCCCAACAATAGGAGACAGGTTGAGTAAATCACAGTTTATAACTATCCGAAACAGTGTCGACCATTAACAATCACAGTGTTAGTCTATAGCTATTGACTTGGAAATCTGTCTATTGCAGATTCTGTGTAAAAATAGCAATTACAAGCCAGGCAGGGTGGCACATATCTATAATCCCAGCAACTCAAAAGGCTGAGGTAGGAGGATTGCAAGTTCAAAGCCAGCCTCAGCAACTTAGCAAGGCCCTAAGCAACTCAGGGAAACCCTGTGTCAAAATTAAAAATTTAAAGGGCTGGGGATGTGGCTGAGTAGTTAAGCACCCCAGGATTCAACCCCTGGTAACAACAACAACAAAAAAGCAGTTACAAGATAACATGTGAATGATGCTAGGGATGTGAAACTGCACACTTACAAGTCTGTGTGTATATACTACATAGAGATATCTAATGGATACTCACCAAAATGGTTGCTGTTCTTGTTCTGAATGGTGGGATTTGGGGGATAAATTTTATTTCCTCCTTATACTTTATCTTGGATAAAAACATTGGTCATGACACACCCATTTTTGTGTATGTGACTACAGACCATAAGTCCTCAAAGCTACTGGATCAGCCTCACAAGGTCCCAGAAACCCATATGCCTCATTCCTGTCATTCTCCCCATGATAAGCTTTAGGGAAGGGAATACAAGGGGTGACTATCGGGAAAGCCATGCCCAGACAGCCTTCCTGTCTGAAGAGACCAACAGGGGCTGGTTATGGAGAGCCAGCAACAGTGTCATCTCTGGGGCAGGATTTAAAGCAGTTCTTAGGACCAGAGTTGGACTTACTGAACATAGATCCTTCTCTGTGTATGTATGTATGTACTTAAAAATTTTTTTCATGATATGCATGATGTCTACTATAGAAGAAGTATAGGAATCTCTCCAAATGAGGAGAGATTAAATGACTAATTTCTGGCACTTCCTGAAATGGCTCTATGCATTGGGCAGCTGCAGGGGGTGGCTGTCTGGCAGCTGAGTGCTTGCAGCAGTGGCTCTGTCTGCTGCAGTGAGACAGGCTGAAGGAGGATAAAACTTCTATTGCTCCTATTTATTGCATGCTTTCTTTTCTTATTTTCTTTCTTTCTTTCTTTTTTTTTTTTTAAGAGCACCAAAAACAATGAAGCTATTTTTTAAAGGACAGAGTGGTCAACAGTGTCAGCATATGATAAGGACGAAGGCACTGGATGTAGCAACAGGGAAGGAAGGAGTGACCTAGTCAGGAAGAGTATCAGTGTGGTGGTGGCAGGAGTGGCTTTAAGAGAGGGGAGGAAGTGGAGAGAGTGAATTTGGACAACTATTTCTGGAAGTTTGGATATGTAGAGAAGGCATGAGATAGAGCAATGAATGACTCAAGGGAGGAACCGGGGGACAGGAAAAGATATTTAATATTTTGCTTATATTTTTGTTTAAGATTGAAAAAGAGCCAGTAGTTAAAAAGTGGATGGTTCAGCAGAGAAAGGGGATGTTCCATAACCGGGAATCTCTGGAAAGAAAGAAAAGTAAAAAGCAGAGCTCCCGGAAACAAGTTAGTTTTACACAGAATGAGACACATTGTAGCCAGAGGGAAAGAGGAAAAAGGCCGTGTAGAGATCTAATGGAGAGCTGTTCTTGCAAGATAATAGATTGAAATACAAACAGGAAGCTATTTTTTAAAGGACAGGTGGCCCTGCAAGGACTCTTGCCATTATTTTTGAGAGGAGAGAGGGCTTCCATCATAGGCTTCCATCATATACCGTTGAACGGGGTGTACTCATTCTGTTCAAGCCTGAAATGGAAAAGCTATCCGCAGGAAATGCGAATTATCTCAATTTGGGTGGTTTCAAGGCATCCACATGTTAAAAATCATCAGATTGTACAATTTAAAAGCGTAATTTATTGTGCCTCAATTAGACCACAATACAGCTGTGTGGAATTTTTGTCGTCTTAAGCTGCTATGCCTCTGTCAATAGGGCGCGCTGTCGTGCACCCGACATGGGGAAATGATTTTCTGACCTGAATTTTAATTCTATGATTCATCGGTTTTTCCCGAGCTTTTCTCAGATGGCAGAACTCACTTTTACAGTTATTAAAAGAAGGCAAATGAATAATTGCAGGCATTAAAATAGAGACAAAAGGATGTGCAAATGTCTAAATAAACGTCAGGAGCTGCTGAAATATTCTGGATACCTGAGTAGCAAGCTTTACAGACTGGGCCACAGAAAGGATAGGATGGCAGGTGGGAAAAGATTGCACTGCTGCCCTCCAGAGAGCTGTTATCACTGGTTTCTGTGACAAATACTGCACACCGAACTGACTGGGAAGGTAAAGGGAACAGAGAAGAGACACGGGTGGATCTGAAGATTTTCCTACAGTCTGGGACAGAGTGAGACTTGGCCCTGACCCATTGATAGAGGTGGCTGTCTCCTCTGTTAACCCCTCCATTTAACTTTTTGGAAACATTTCTTTTGTATGGGTCTTTGTTGTTCCATTTGCAAAATCAAATCAATAGTTTCTGCCATGCCTGCTTCTCAGAATAACACTGAATGATTCCAATGAAAATCCTGAAAAAGTAAAAGGAGCCAAGTGCATCAACACACACCTGTAATCCCAGTGATTCGGGAGGCCAAGACCAGCTTCAGCAGTTTAGCAAGACCCTGTCTCAAAATAAAAAATAAAAAGGGCTGAGGATGTAGCTCAGTGGTAAAGCAATCCCTAGTGCCATAAACAAATAATTACAACTGTGAATGTGAGATCTTAATGCCAGTGCAACAATTTGGCAAAACAGGTGGTAATCCAGGGTTCCCTGGCTTATAAAAAGAGTCCACATTTCCTGGGCCTTTGATGCTTCCAAATACCTGTGGCCAGTTTTGTTGATTGAGTACACTGCTAAATGACTCCACCCATTCGAGGTCCCATTCACCGTACCCAGCATAACCCCACCATGAGATAGACATTGTTAACCCCATTTTACAGCTGTGTCAAAGAGGTATAGAGAGGTTAAGTGCCTTACTTTATGTTATAAACAAATAACATAAGAGAGCTGGGATTTGAACTCAGGACTCCAAAACAAATGTCTTGTCTCCTATGTTTCTTTGCCACCGTTTCTTATTGGTTTGTTTGTTTTTCAGTACCGGGGAGTGAACTCAGGAGTGCTCTGCCACTGAGTCACATCCTCAGCCCTTTTGTTTTCCATTTGTTGTTTTGAGAAAGGGTTCCCAGGTTAGACTTGAACTTGAGATCCTTCTGTTTCAGCATCCCAAGTCACAGAGATTCCAGGTGTGTGCTATGTGCCTAATTTTTTGTTGTTGTTGTTGTTATTGTCGTTGTTCTTTTAAAAATACATTTACATGACAGTAAATGTATTTTGACATATCATACACACATGGAGTATAAATTCCCATTCTTGTGGTTGTACGTGATATGGAGTTACGCTGGTTGTGTATTCATATATGAATTTAGGAAAGTTATCTCTGATTCATTCTACTGTCTTTCCCATTCTCATCTCCCCTCCCTTCCCCCCATTCCTCACTGTCCAATTCAGTGAACCTCCATACTGCCCCAGCAGCCTCCTCCCTCCACCTATTGTGAGTCAGCATCTGCATGTTAGAGAGAGCATTTGTCCTTTGGTTTTGGGGACTGGCTTATTATACTTAGCATGATAGCCTCTGGTTCCATCCATTTACTAGCAAACTCCATAATTTCATTCTTCTTTATGGCTAAGTAATATTCCATTGTGTATATGTACCACTGTGCCCAGTTCTTAACCATCTTTAAAATAATAGTGTTGATAATAGTCACTAGCCACACGTGACTATCTAAGTTTGAGTTAATCAAAATTAAATGGAATAAAAATATCCCCACTAACCACCTTTCAAGTAGCTGTGTGTGGCTGCTGTATTAGACAGTGCAAATATAGACTATTACCCCATTGTAGGAATTTCTAATGGACGGTACTGGTAGCACATTACTGCTTGCATCAAGAAAGTACAGTCAGACAGAAGAAATATATATTTTACCTCATTCTGCTCTTCTTTTATCTTTATGGTCTAATTCTGAATATTCTCTTTGGTCTTCCACATAGTGCATTCCTGGGGCTAGCTAGGGCACCAGGAATACAGGGCAGACATAGGGATTTTGATGACAAAGATAGATGCAGGCATTTTGCCTGCATCCAGGAGACAGAAGCTCTGAAGCATTCTGCAGTGACAGCGACAGGGAGGCAAGCAAGCCCCTCTTTCTGCTAATCTGTTGTTTGTTTGCCAGATCTGTCAGAAGGAGTCAGAGGTGGAAAGGAAAAAGGGTGAAAGTAAGAAGTGAAATGAGGGTCGAGGGTGATGGGGCCAGAGATACCGACCGACATCTTGGTGACTGAGTTGTCTTCCTGTCAATCTTCTAGGCACAAGTCTATCCTCTAAAACCAGGAGGGAGACTTCATCTGCCATTCCTACAGTGGGAGGAACTTAGTGATTACTTAAAGCACTCACCAAACATGAATTTATATTTTTTGTGGATCAAGTTATGTATTAAAATTTTATCTTCCTAATGATGAAGATCCTAGAACAAGTACTAAGAGTCTACTACTACTACTTCTTTCTTCCTCCCCCTCTTCTTATAAGCACAGATAACATTTCTTCTTATCTACTTCTGTCAACACCTACTTCTTTGTTTCCCATGTTGTCTTGGAGATTTAGAAGTCCCCACTTTGATGCTCACAGCTATTGTTTCAATATGGTTTGTTCTCCCCAAAATGCAAACTGAGGTTTGGTCCTCAATACAATGGTGTTGAGAGGTTGTGGGCCTTTCAGAGGTGAGTAGGTTGTTAAGAGGGGTTAATGCCTTTCTCCCAGGAGAGGGTTCTAGCTCTTGTGGGACTGGATTAACTACAGTGACAGCAAGTTGTGATATGTGTCTGTTCCCCTTTATCACCTCCCTTTTTTCATGTGCCCACTCACCACTCTTGCACATGCTCCTGCAAGGTAGATGCCATCTGCCACGTTAGGAGGTACCATGAAGCCCATGCCAGCTGCTGCAGCCCAATCTTGAACTTCTCTGCCTCCAGAACTATGAGCTAAATAAATGTATTTTCTTTATAAATTACCTAGTCTCAGTTATTCTATTATGGCAACAGAAAATGTACTCATGTTAGGGAACAGACAGATGAGGATGGTGGGTAAACAAGTTTAAGAGAATAATTCTATAAAATGGGCCCACTGTGTTACCCCCACATGCTTTCTTTGCCAAAAAGCAATTACCTGCAGCCCTGTCTGGCCTAAATGGACACGATATGTCACTTCCTCAGCAAACTGTTATCTGCGACATGCAGGAAACAATGTTGAAAAAAGGAACCCAAGTTACTTTGAAGGGAGAGATATTTGTGACCCTCTTCATGGACCAGATTCCGGAAGATAAGAATAATTCTTCCTAACCACAAAACCTGTAAAAATGATTAAGAATCCAATTAGAACCAGTCAGCATGAGCCAAGGTGACATAGAGTTGTCACGGCCACAGGGACCTGAAAGTCTGATGTCACCCTGTTGTCAGTCAAAAGTCAAGAGGTGAGCCAACTTGATGGCGCATGCCTGTAATCCCAGCAGCTCGGGAGGTTGAGGCAGGAGTCTCGTGAGTTCAAAGCCAGCCTCAGCAAAAGTGAGGCAATAAGAAACTCAGTGAGACCCTGTCTCTAAATAAAATACAAAAAAGGGGATGTGGCTCAGTGGTTGAGTGCCCCTGAGTTCAATCCTCGGTATCCACCCCCCCAAAAAATGTCAAGAGGTGGACCTGGGTGGGACTCTCTGGAAACTTCCCTGAAGCCCCCAATAAAACAGAAGTGCGGGAGAGGCACATTATCCCTCTCCTCTCTGAGAGGACCCACTCTCTCCCTTGAGAGTGTCCCCTTTCCCTTTTCCTATCCCTTCAATAAACTCATTCTTGTTACTCTGAGCAACATGTCTGAGATCTTTCTGACTTGATAGGAAGAATCGAGGTTTGAAGAGGGGGAGTTTTTGTGCTGCCTCAGTTTCCCCCGAAAGCCCCACTCTGTAACACTAAGACACTCACCCTTCCCCAGAAGGCCTTTAAGCCCATGGAAGAGACACCTGGAGACTCATGAAGCTTTTGGCATTCTTTCTGACATCCAGCCAGCAAACTGCACACCCCATAGAACAGTGTTACCTGCTTTGCTTTTTCTGGCTGTTTGCCAGTTCCTTGTGTAATTTAGGAAATACATTTTCAGAACATTATAAATGACCCCTTAAGTAATCTGGAGGTGCTCTTTTGGAAAGCTCTACTTCACTTACTTATTATTTTAAAAGATTGTTTCTGGATTCCTTGTCTTCAGTTTGAAATTGGTGTAGCTGCTTCAGCACTTCCTTCCCAGGGAGAGACTCTGTGGCCTTGTTCCAAACAACACTATACGTCTTCCTCTAAGTATCCAGGTTTGTTTTGGTTTCCTCTAACGGAGCTGTCACTCTCTGGATTGCTGTGTGCAGAGCCTGCTGGGAGCAGAGTAGGAATGCTCCCCTGCGGCACCTTCACAAGGCCAAGGAGCTTGGAAACCACTCGGAGGAGCAGCTGTGTGAAAAATGGTGGGCTGCCCTGGGACTCCTAGCCTCACTCTATGGGGACACAATGACACTGGAAACCGGTGCTTATGGTTTCTCAGGGGCCTGGCACTTTGCTCTGTTGTCCCAGTGACTCACATGATGATTTTCCAGGCCTTCGAACTGGGTCAACAGCTTTGTTTGTCCAGATTGCTCCCCTGGGAGGCCACTCTAAGGAAGGCTGGCTGAATGGGGATGTTTGGCCAGGTGATTCCTTTTACTGGCTCTTAGCCTGAGGAAATATTACCATTATTCAGGCTAGGAGTTAGGAGAATTAAAAGCTGCCCAGCATCTGGGCTAAATCAACATAAGTCAGTGTTACTAGTAAGTGGCAACCACACTGCTAATGGTGGCTCTCTCCAGTGGAGAACTGAAGAGGTGACTTGGGAAGGCCCTAAACCAAGAGGTCCACTCCTTGCAGATAAGAAAGACAGCACACTTGTGCTACAAATCTAGTCAAGCTTCTAAGCTTTCACTAACTCTTAATTTTAAGCAGCAGTGTCAGCCCAAGTCATTATTTCTCAAATCTAAGAAACCACTGACCCCAATAACATACGCAAAGACTTGCAGACCCCAGTTTTTATAACTTAGAATTAAAAGCTTCTCAGAGCAGCAGTATTCATGATGGCTCAAAAGAGAAAACAAACCAAATGTCCATCATCTGATGAATGGATCAACAATTGGATACATTGGAACAATGTTCTTCCAGAAGAAAGAATGAAATGCTAATAATGCTAATACATGGATGGACCTTGAAAAAGTGCTAAATGAAGGAAGCCAGATGCCAAAGGACACATATCCTATGATTCCCTTCACATGAAATGTTTAGAATAGTATAATCCAAAGAGATAGAAAATAGAATAGTGGTTGCTAGGAGTGAGTGAAAGAGGAAAAAGGGCAATGACTATGTATGAGTATGGGGATTTTTTTTTTTTTTTTTGCAGGGGGGATGATGAAAATGTTCTAGAATTGTATAGTGGTGATGGTTGTACAGCCTTGTGTAAATTTTATGGCATATGAATTCTATCTAAGTGGGAAAAAGTTACATAATTTATGTTAGCTGACCTCCAGGTACTAGGATATCTGAGCTACTTTGTATGAAGCAGTGAATTGTGTAATAAGATCCACTTACGAGGGCTACAGTTGTGGCTCAGTGGTAGAGCGCTTGCCTAGCACATGCGAGGCACTGGGTTTGACCCTCAGCCCACATAAAAATAAATAAATTAAATAAAGGCATTGTGTCCATCTACAACTAAAAAAAAATGTTTTTTTAAAGATCTACTTATGAGTGGGCTGGTGATGTGACTTGGTGGTAGGGAACATGCTTAGTATCATGCACAAAGCTCTGGATTTAATCTCCAGTGAATAATCTGGATTCAATCTCCAGTGAATAAATAAATAAAATCCACTTTTGTGGTAGCTAGCCAGGTGGTCCAGAAAATGTTTATATTAACTGTAGATGATCATAGAAGGAACTCTAACATCACAAAAGATAACTTCTAGAACTAAGAACTCATTGAGCAGAACTCCTAGGAGTCCATGAACCTTAGTTTGAGAAACACTGGTCCAGATTACCTTCTGGATTTGTTACCCTTTTACATGCTGTGTGGTGTGGTGAGGACTTCTCATAAGGTGCTTTCCAAAGACAAAGCCTGGCCAGAGACAACTTAGGATTTATGAGTTCCTTGGCTAAAGGAGTGTATTTTCCCATCTACACTCCAAGGATTTCATTAAGCATGTGATTTATGAGAACTGAAATGAGAAACTGAAAAGTCCATTGTGAGATGGAAATGAAGAATGGTACCAAGTAACTTATCATGGAGGACCTAAAGAAGGCCTCCCTCTGGAGCCTTGACTCCCCTATAGTAGACAACTTATGACCTCCCAAAAGGGTCCCTAGCAACAGAATTACGATGGCTGCTTCTAAGTCAAACCACCGGGGGAAGGCTGACGGGCATTTAGATGAGCAAGGGGATTTCCCTCATGGTCTATGGCTCTTATTTAACTAAAAGGCAATGTTCTCCACTCTTTGATCTTTTGTTTCTTCACTCAGAAAAAAAAATCAGAAATGATCCCACCTCTTGGGATAGTTGTTCAGACCAGTTCAGTTCATCAGTTTTACCAAGCACTTATTCTTTATGCTCTAAACCCAGGGCTTGTGCTGGGAGGAAACCAGAGCAGCCTCTTCCCTTAGGGAGCCCACAGGCTAGGGGGAGAGACTATACTTAGTGTTAAAGAAGGAAACTTTATGTTGAAAGGTCTTTGAAAATAAAATTAAGTGCTATAGAATATCTGATAATAATGTATCTTAGTTGCCCAATTTGTCTCAACCTTTGGTCTGATACCTGGCTGTGGGTACTTCCCTAATAAGACTACTTTTGCAGAATTAAATATTGAGGTAGTTCTTGAATATCATTTACCTGGATATTCTTCTGAACTCACATCTCTCATAAAGGCATTTTCATGTCCTGCCCACTAGGTGTCACATTTTTTTGTAATACAAAAACAAAAACAAGAAAAAAGTGAGGCTATATTCACCTGATTTGACTCAGCCAAAATCCCATTGTGTAAAATGCCAATAGTTGCTTCTCAATTGAGAAAAAGAAGAGCAAAGAGATGTCTCATGATTATTTTTCCTTTTTGTGATTCATGCACCTGCAAACTGTTTTCTTAAAAAAGCCAGTGCTAGGGAAATGGTGTGGGAATTCTTTTCTGATAGGTATGTTAAGTTCTTAATGGCAACAGCGCTAGATCCTGCCCCCTGGTTTCCTGGGCTAGAGTTTAGCTGTACGCTGCATAAAAAGCTGACATTCCCAAACCACACTATACTCTGTGAGCCTAGGTACAATTTGTTTTTCCCTATACACAAATGTCAAAGAAGTTATTTTCAAAATATAGTTCAGGGTCTCCCCTTGCACTGTGAGTTTCAGGTTTATAAATGATACAAAACTGCATATCTAAATATTATTGCCAGTGTCATGCATGACTTGTCTTTAGATGGCCTATGGCAGAAGCTTTCATCTATGAGTGATATCAGAGAAGAGGGCACCAGATAACAGGAAACTGAATGCCCTCAAATATCTATTGAAACTTTAAGAGCCCATCTCAGTTGGTTTTTATGCCTACTAATGAGAGTGTAAACAGATATGACCTTTCTGCATTGTAATTTGTCAATATCCAGAAAAAAAACTCTCTCTCTCTCTCTCTCTCTCTCTCTCTCTCTCTCTCTCTCACACACACACACACACACAGGCAATTGAACTCAGGGGCACTTATATCACTGATCTACAGTGCCAGCCCTTTTTATTTTTTTATTTTGAGATAGGGTTGCTAAGACTGACCTTGAATTTACTATCCTCCTGCCTCAACTTCTTGAGTCTCTGGTATTACAGGTATGTGCCACCATGTCTGGCAATCAAGAACATGTTTCAAAATGTATTTTAAAAGTTTTTACTCCTGAACTCAGTGGTGGAGTGCTTGCTAGCATTTGTGGGGCCCTGGGTTTGATCCCCAGCCTGGAAAAAGAAAAAAAGTTTATATTCTTTAACCTGTGTCTGTCAGGATGCCAGAAGGAAAAAGATTTACCCAGGATGGCTCAAATGAACAGACTTAAATAAAAGAACTATTTACAGATGGGTAGCTGGATAGGCTGAGTTAAGGGAGTATGCAAGGGAAAAATAACAGTGGGAAGCTCTGACCACTCCTGAGGTTACAGAAACAAAGAGAGGAAATGATCCTATGGAATCCAGAGAGAGCTGGAACTGTGGAAGAAGGACCTTCCAGAAAGGAGGATGGGCTGGGGGCTGGGAAGTGCATGTAGCTACTGCCTCACAACAGGAAGAGAGTGACAGAAATACCCAGACCTTGCTCTTCTAGGCCTCTGATCTCTGCAGGTGCCACCACATTGACAGAAGGAAGTTAAAGGGGCAAGGGATTCTGGAGATATATAATCAATAAGGACACCAAGCAGAATGAGGAAAGGTGTTATGTTGCCTACATTGTTCTGCAACTTGTACTTTTTTTTTTTTCTTGGTACTGGGGATTAACCACTGAGCCACATCTCCAGCCTTTTTTATTTTTTATATTAAAAAAATATTTTAGAGACAGAGTCTCTCTGAGTTGCTTAAAACCTTGCTAAATTGTTGAGGCTGGCTTTGGAACTCACAATCCTTCTGTCTCAGCCTCTTGAGCTGCTGGGATTACATGCATGTGTCACGGTGCCTGGCTTGCTTTTTTTTAATGTTGAGGGGGTACGGGGGCTGGAAATAGAAAATAACTGCCAATCCTATAATCCCATTTCTAGGAATACATTCTAGGGACATAATCAAAGGTGGAATAGTGAATTACATGCAAGGATGTTCTTCACAGATTTAAATATAATGGTAAAAAAAATGAAAACAAGTTATATTTCCTATAATAGATAAATCATGATGTATAAGTCCTTTGAAATATTATGCCATAATAAACATTTTTGAAGACTCTGTGACGATATGCAGAAATGCTTAAAATATGATGTTAATTGAAAAAAAGCAAGGACACAAAACTATATGTACAATATTAACCCAATTCTGTGAACACCTGTATTCAAAGGGAAAACCACCTAAATTGTTAACAGTATTTATTTTTGATGACAGATTTACATCTTTTTCTTTATAACTTTCAATGTTTTTCTCTTTTTCACATTTTTCTGTGACAAAGTGAAAAAAACTAATGCCAAAAAGGAGAGTCCACTTCACTGATATCAACTCTGGTTGATGTAAAATATTAATAAAGGACACAACAATTGTTTAAGTAAATTAAAACCAGTAACATGGAAGATCAACCTTAGTCTTATCTATCTGATACCTGAACTAAAAGTGAACACGAAATCAGTCAGTTTCTCCATAATATCAAATATGCAGGCATTTTAGATGATTTTGATTCTTGTGTACATTTTTTACTCTTTACTTGAATGACAGGTATCCTATAAATTCAGCTGTAATTGGACTCACTCTTATTTTGCAATCCTAGAAAATCCAAGAAATTTCTATAACCCTGAAGTTATTCATACAGAACTAATAACATCCTCTCTTTAAGACTTTATAGTCTAGCATTTAGTATCATTTTTAATATTTTTTTTAGTTGTAGATGGACACAATACCTTTATTATTTGTTTATTTATTTATTTACTTTTATGTGGTGCTGAGGCGCGAACCCAGTGCCTGACGCATGCTAGGCAGGCACTGTACCATTGAGCCATAACCCCAGCCCCAGTATTATTTATTTGTTTGTTTGTTTTTAATTTTTATTTTTTGTTATAGGTGGACACAATGTCTTTATTTTACTTCATGTGGTGCTGAGGATCGAACCCAGTGCCTCACGTGTGCTAGGCGAGCACTTTACCTCTGAGCCACAACCCTAGCCTATTATTTATTTTAACTACATATTTTTAATTGGTCAAGTAATACAAAATACATTCTTGCTTTAAAGATTCAAACAATACAGAGAATGCAAAACTCTCCCTGGGCCACTTGCTCAATTTGTTTCCTTCCCCTAGGTAACCGGTCTTCAGTTAAGAAACATGCAAGACATTTCCATGTCATTTACATATGTATATAGAAATATATAGTTTTCCTTTTCTTCTTCAAGTAGTGTTATATTGTCCATATTGTTCTGCAATGTGCTTTTCCCTCATGTTGAAACATCACTATTTTTGAAGTCATACTTTGTCATGGCTTGCATATTCCAGTTTATCTTGATGGTTATTTTTTTTTCTTTAATTTTTTTTTTTGTTACTTGCTACTTTAGACCACACTGCAGAGAAAACACTTGGACATACCTTTGTGTGCATATATGCATGATCTTTTTTTCTCTAAGGGAGCTATTGAAAAATGGAATTTCTGTTGGGTGGAATGGTGCATGCCTATAATCCCAGCAGCTGGAAGGCTGAGGTAGGAGGATCACAAGTTCAAAGCCAGCCTCGTAATTTAGCAAGGCCCTACGCAACACAGTGAGACCCTGTCTCTAAGTAAAAAATAAAAACTAGTTGGGGATGTGGCTCAGTGGTTAAGTACCTCTGGGTTCAATCCCTGGTACCCAAAAAGAAAGAAAAGAAAAATGGAATTTCTGGTTTTAAAGGCATGTGCACTTAAAATTTTACTTGGTACTGTCCAGTAGCTTTCCAAATTTACATTTCCAATAAAAAGATGAATACACAACAAGCCTCACTTATAATTAAGAAAGTGCAAATTAAAAAGCAATAGGATAGCCAGGCGTGGTGAGCAAGCCTGTAATCTCAGAGGCTCTGGAGGCTGAGACAGGAGAATCACGAGTTCAAAGCCAGCCTCAGCAAAAGCGAGGCGCTAAGCAACCCAGTGAGACCCTGTCTCTAAGTAAAATACAACAAATAGGGCTGGGGATGTGGCTCAATGCAATAGGACAGCTGGGCAAAGTGGTGCCTGCCTATAATCCTAGCAACTCAGGAGGTGGGAGGATCTCAAGTTTGAGGCCAGCCTGGGCAATTTAGCAAGACCCTGTCTCAAAAAAGAAACATAAAAACAAACACAAGGACATTGGTTTTGCCTACTAGTTTCACAAATTTTAAAAGCTTGATAATGTAAAGTATGGAGGGGGCATAGAGACATTCGTCCTCGGTAGAGGTTCTTTTTACAACCAGCATCAACACATTAGGGATGGTTCCTTGGAGTTTTATTCAAAGTGATTATGCCAGACTGCTATAATAACAAAGGACATTTCTTTTATAGGATCATTTATTTTATGGGTACTAATGGCAATGCTGCTTAACATGTATTCACATAGAGCATTTTTATCAGGTATATTGTTTCATAATCACTAATTCCTTAATTCACTATGTAGGTATAGATTTCTTCATTATAATAACCATATTTGGGGGCAAGGGTGTGGCTCAGTAGTAGCGCCCTTGCCTAGTATGCGTGAGGCACTGGGTTTGATTCTCAGCACCACATACAAATAAATAAAATAAAGGGCCATCAACAACTAAGAAATATTTTAAAAATAATAATAAACATATTTTGGTTTACCATTTAGGCAATTTTCTCTTAGGTTACTTCAGATGATCTCTGCTTCAATGGCAGGTGCTATTTCAGATAAAGAAACTGAGGCTCAATGAAATTAAATGATTTTTCAAGATTATTCAGTCACTTATAAGTGGAATTGCCTTTTGACTCCTATAGACCATTAGCTTCCCACTTCTGTAATTGCTTTTAAAACAAATGATAGTGGCTGGATGAGGTGATGAATGCTTGTAATCCCAGTGACTCAAGAGACTGAGGGTGGAGGATCGAAAGTTTGAGGCCAGCCTCAGCCACTTAGTGAGGCCCTAAGCAATTTAGCCCATCCTTTCTCAAAATAAATAATAAAGGTCTGGGGTTGTGGCTCAGAGGTAGAATGCTCGCCTAGCATGCATGAGGCACTGGGTTTGATCTTCAGCACCAGATAAAGTAAAATAAGGACATTGTGTCCACCTATAACTAAAAAATAAATATTAAAAAAAAATAAACAAACAAACAAATAAATAAATAAATGGATTGAGGATGCAGCTCAGTGGTAAAGCCCCTGGGTTCAATCCCCAGTACCCAAAACAAGAACAGCAACAACAAAAGACAATGAATGTCCTCCCTGGAGTTCAGGTCAATGCAAAAGGAACCATAAGGGGCAGTGTGGTGCAGCCAAGGAAACAACCAATCAGAAGCCTGAGAGCTGGCTTTTTTTTTTTAAATTTATTTATTCTAATTTGATATACATGATAGCAGAGTGCACTTCAATTCATATTACACATCTAGTGCACAATTTTCATGTCTCTGATTGTACTGGCTTTTTATCTCTCAGTTCTCTTCCCAGTCATATGTCATTGAGCCTCACTGAGCTTCACTTGCCTTTTTAGAAAAATGGAGATTATGCTCACTGACTAGTACTGAAAGGAGACATAATGCCACATAGTTCCTCTTATCTGTGAGATTTTATTTGAGCTAAACTAGTGCTCTTTTGCTCATACATTTTACAAAAGACTTTTTTTTTTTTGCAATGAATTTATTCTCCATAAATGTGAACCCACAAGGGAAAAACTTACCATACAATGCTTTCTTCTATTTAAATCTAAAACTATTCCCTTATTTTTTTTAATTTTTTTTCCTTGTACTTTTCCCTTTCTCTCCCTCCCCTTACCCCAGCACAGGGGATTGAATCCAGGAGTGCTTTACCACTGAGCTACATCCCCAGTCTTTTTTACTTATTTACTTTTTATTTTGAGATAGGGTCTTGTTTAGGTTTCTGAGGACTTTGTTAAGTTTCTGAGTCTGGCCTCAAACTTGCAATCTTCCTGCCTCAGCCTCCCAAGTTGCTGGGTGTCTCTCTTTTTCTTTTACTTTTAATTTAAGCATTATTAGGTAAAGACTTTGCTGAGGGCTGGAAAAGTCCCCAGGGAATAACAGCAAATGGTTCCAGATAGCTCAGAGTGTTTGGAAAGATGTTTTCTTTTACTATTTGGCATAGCCATCTACATTGTTTGTTTCCTATTATTACAGATTTTAAACATGACTTATTTTTCCATCCCATTTTCAATAATATGAAAGCTATAACCGCAGTTCCTCATAGTTCCATTTTCATAAGCCAAAAATTTTAAGAGCTGGAAGGAGTCTTAGATCACTTGATCCTGTCCCATGTCTTTGACCAGATAAAATATTTTTCCATTTAACAGAGGAAACATCCAGTGCCCGAAACCCTTGGAGTTATTCAAGGTTTCAGAGCCAGTGAGTCTCCTCCTTTTCCCACTCTTACTGCGTGACCATTGGTGATCCTGGCTCTTCCAAAAAATAGCAATGAAAGTCAAAAAGAGTAAACTATGCAATCACTGGTTGTTTTCTTTTTATCACACATCATGAATTCTTCTAGTCCTAACCATATTTTGATGCATTATTTATGAGAGCCATCTGGTCACAGGTTCCCAGAGAGAACTCTGGAATTTTAAAAAGTGTACTTTATTTTTTGCAGGAAACATACTATTTAACTTTCATCTATTATCTATCTGCTCACCAGTGATGGGGACAATGAGATTTGTTAACTGCATTTTTTTTCAATTGGGGCATAACTTTCATACAGTAGAGTTCACAAATCTTCAGTGTGCAACTTAAAATATTTTTACATGAGTAGCACCATGTAACCACCACCCAGATCTAAATATAGACTATTACCCACATCTCCAGAGTTCCTTTGTGAACTTTATAAGTCAGGACCCTGCCAGGGTAACTACCCTTTTGACTTCTATCACCACAAGTTAGCTTTTCTGTTTCTAAAGTTCATAATAAAGGAATCAGTATGTCTTGTTTTGTGTCCGCCTTCTTTCACTCAACATAATTAACTGTATTTTAAAAATGTAATTCACCATCTGACTCAAGTCCTCAGGGACTTTCTCAAAATCAGGGACACAAATATGCCAGCTGTACCCAGGTATGTGTAGTCTTTCAAAAATGCAGTTGAGAAAATAACTTTCAAAAAAATGATTAGACCAATCTTGCTTTGTCTCTTTCTCTTCTTGCATCATCCATTTCCTTCTCCATCTCTGCTTTAAATGGGCTCTGATCCACTCAAGCATTATTCTCTTTCCTTTTCCTGTTAATGGATAAATAGCTCATAAAATTTTCCTTACTTATTTATATCCAGCATTCCCCATCAATGCTCCACAGTCATTGGTCTAAAAGCTGGAAATGGCCTCAAGCTATCATCTGACAAACCCTCTATCCTCAGCAAGAAAAGCATTATTATGCCCTACTTTCAGATTCAGCAGATATTTATTGAACACATAATCTTTAATGTAGTTGGCTAGGTGTTATGGAGGGATACAAAAAATAAAGCAAGTTCTGTGGGCTCTACCTTCATGAACTTCCAGTCTAGCAGAGGAATAACACAGATAGTGTCATAAAAGATCAGAACATAAGCTTATCAAATATTAAATGATACCAAGTATTAAATGAGTTAAAAAGAAAAAGGATGATATCTGAGATTGGAGCAAAAATAACTTCTAACCAGGGTAGTGTTAAGGGAGCTTGGTGGGGTATATTTGCACTAGGCAGATTATGGAAAATAGGATGCCTTGGCTAGATAGGTTAGCCATGCAGTGATGGGGGAAGGGTATTTTAGATAATTTTAAGGACAAGGACACTGAATTGGGAAATCATGCAACATGTACAGGGAGTGGAAGTTCAGTTTGACCCAAGAATAGGGCAAGTGATGAAGAAACCAGGGCCCTGAGCAGTTATGGCCATAGCGCTAGAAAGCCCTAGATGGGAACTGAATCCCAGGCATCCTTCTCATTGCATGTTCTTTCATAGCAGCATTGAGTCAGTATTTTAGTCACTATTATGCTATATTTTAAAATTGATGACCCATTGTATATTGTTCATTAATTAATTAGTTCAACAAACATTTATTAAATATCTACTGTATGCTAAGCACAATTGGACCCTATGGTCTCCAAGGATGATTTGATACGTGTTTTTAAATAATTTTTCTAAGTGGGGAATGGGGCTAATTTCCCCATTTCTAATTTCCCACTTAGAAATGCTCTGAAGTATTTCACTTCAGAGCAAATACTGTAAATAACAGAGAGAGTTAAACCACAAAAAAGGGTCTCTACATTCTGATTTTCTATGTGACATCAATACATTGAGTCTTAGCAATAATGACACATGTAGTTTTTCCACAGCTACTTTTATGAGCAAGAGTTAGTACAGGAGGATCTGAAACCTTCCATCTTTGAGCAAAAGTTTACAAAGATTCCTAATACTGTAGTACAAGAGTCACTTCCTTTTAGCTTATCAACCACCAAAAGACATTTCCTCTTTGTACATGTTGTGTTTTAGTGTAACTATGGAGACAGAACTTTCTATGCAACAGACACACGTGATTCTAGTTTAACATACTCATTTTCTGAGAAACATTTTAAAAATTTGTGGTCACTATTAAACCTTTGAGGTACTTTGGTATTTCAATGTAAATCTAACACACGCGTTAATTAACATTCATGAGGGGACAGTTAAATGCAAGAAACTATTGATTCTTTCCAATTTCATCAATCTATTCCTACTTAAAGCTTTAGTGCCAGAAAAGGGGTAATTATTATTTGAACAAATTAGGATGTCAGATATTTTTCTAAGTTGTAAGGTATATCAAGTTAGATTTGAAAGTTCTGTTTTCAGGCATATGACTGGCTAGTAATTCAGACTGCACCTTCCACTGGAAACAACTGAGAAAGCTGGATTTTTGAAAATCCTAAACTCAGAAGCATTGAAGCATGGTCAGGAAAGAAGGAAGAAAGGAAGGGAGGGAGAGAATTACTGGGCCAAAGAGAGGTGAAGGAGACATATAAATGGAAACAGTGCACACACATACAAAACCAAGAGGCACCATTTATACTCTGTTCACCTAAAATGATGCTCCTGGAGTTATTCGATGCTAGGAGCCTGAGATCACTTTGCCCTAATGCTATTTGTTCAACCTGGTGAACTTTAGCTTTAGTTTCATGGGGGAGAGGGACCTAGGACAGAAGATAAAGCTTAGGCCTTGGAGATTCCTGTAAGAGATACTTCTCCCTATAAAGATGAGACCCTTTGGAGGAGGATGAAATCCTACATAGTCATTCATTGTCAGAGGATTGCAAGCTCCTATAGTACTTAGAATTAAGGACCAAAAAGTGCTGACCATGAAAGATTGGTGATGAACTATAGGCAAACAGGTCCTTAAAGGCTTCAAGCTATTACTACAAGTTGAGTAAGTAGCCCCAGGTACATGGAAGAAGCAAATACAAATCCTCTCTAGAGGAATGTACCTCAATAACCCACAAGTTATTTTCTTAGGAAAGTGAGCAGCTCATAGTAACAAACACTAAACACCAAAGAAAGGTTGTATGATGGGGATGGGGGACCACTAGAAACAACATCCAATGCAATCAACAGAAAACATCCACAAAGCCTTCAGATATTTGAATTGGCAGATGTAAAAGGTGAAAATTTGTTTTATTTTTAAAATTATCTTTATTTTTTTTAAGAAATAAAACAAAGTGGAAAACACTTATTCAAAACAGGAAACAATAGAAAATAGCCCAGAAGATTTTAAAAAATAGAACTTACAGAAATAAATAACACAATAACTGAAATCAATAACATAATGGACAAGCATGAGAGTAGATTAGACACAAGTGAAGAGAAAATTAGTGAAGCAAAAGATATGACAATAGAAGTTATCCAGCCTATAGTAAAGGGAAACAAGAATAAGCAAAACATGAATGAGTAGTAAGTAGACATGGAGCATAATAAGACCATTAATATTTATCCATCTAATTGGATTTATGGAAAGGAGAGAAGGAAGAAAACAATGTGTAGGCAATATTTGAAGAGATAATAGCCAAGAGTTTTCTAGGACCCATCTGTACAAAAATGCAAGTTTAAAAAGTCCACCAAATTTCAAGCTGTATTTAAAACAACAACAAAAACAACTAAACCAATTTTTTAAAAAACCCTCTTAAACACAACCTAGTGAAACAACAAAATACCAAAAGATAATCTCAGAAACAGACTGTTAACTTCTACTCAGGAGAGAGAGAAAAAAGAAAACAAGGGGGGGGGGGAAGCTAACTTAGAATTTTATCCCCAGAAATAAATAGCTACCCAAAAAGAAAGTGAGAGAATGCACTTACCTAAAAAGAAAGTGAACCTAGATGAAAGGCTTAAAAACCCAGAATGAAAATAGGGTGCAATAGTGCATACCTGTATTTCCAGCTACTTAGGAGGCTGAGGTAAAAGTTGAGACCAGCCCTGAGAACATAGCTAGACCCTCATCTCAAAAAAAGAAAGAAAGAAAAGAAAAAGTGAATCATTGAAAAGCAAAGGAAATGATAAATATGGGTAAAGCTAAACAAATCTTTATTGTATAAAATAGCAACATCTTACAGGGCTTTTTAAAGAAGACCTAAAATACAAGACAACAGTAACTATTTGGAAGGCAGTAAATGGAATTAAACTATCTAAGGAGTTTGTGTTGCCTGGGAGAAGGATAAAACTAATAAGTATGCAAGCACTGAAATCACCCGAAGGGCTTTATTTAAACACAAATCTGACTCAGGTCTAGGGTATAGCCCAAGGATTTACATTTATAACATGACTAGCATGAAAAAAAAAGCAAAAATTGAGTATAAATTACAAAATAGTAGAGAGGGAAAAATTGAAGGGAGAAAAAAATTTCAAAAGACGTATATATGCACACAAAAGAAGAAAAAAAACTGGAAGGAACAAGGGAAAAGCACAAAATAGGATGGTAGGAACAAATTCAAATATATTAATAATTACATTAAATATAAAAGGATAAAACACTCCAATTAAAAGACAAAGATTGTTATGGAAAATGAACTATGTAGGCCTAAATAAAACATTTAGAATAAAATATAGGAAAAAAAATATAGATAGGCAAAGAGTTATTGGATACAAAATCAAAAAATGACCGATAAAAGAAAAATGATAATTTGGACTTCATCAAAATGAAATTTTTGTTCTGTGAAAGACATTGTTACTAGAATGAAAAGACAACTTGTAGAGAAGAAAAATATATTTGCTAATCATATATCTAACAAATGTCAGAATATGTAAAGAACGCTCAAAACTGAACAATAAGAAGACAAACAGCCCAATAAAATACTGAGCAAGAGATGTGAATAAACACTTCACCAAAGAAGAGACATAGGTGAAAAACAGGCCCAAAAAAGTTCCTTACCATCCTTACTCATTAGAGAAATGCAAATTAAAACCACTATAAGATTCTATTACACTTATTAGAAAAACTAGAATAAAACAGTGACAATATCAAGTGCTGGTGAAAACAGGGAGCAACTGAATTCTCTCTTACATTCTCATACATTTTTGATAACAATGCATTATCATATAAACACTCTGGAAAGCAGTTTGACAGTTTGTTTTGGTTTGTTTGGCTGTGTGTGCGTGCATGTGCCTGTCTGTATGAGGATTGAACACTGGGGCATTCTACCACTGAACTACATCTCCAGTCTTTTATCTTTTTCTTTTCTTTATTTTTTTAAATTTTGAGACAGGGTCTCACTAAGTTACCCAGGCTGGCCTAGAACCTTGTAATCCTCCTGCCTCAGCTTCCCTGGTTGCCTTACTACTAGGGTTACAGGCATGCACCACCATGCTTGACTTGACAAAACTTATTTTTATTGTGTTAAATAATTTTGTAAGAAAAAGACAAAATATTGTCAGCTTAGATAAAGATACAATAGGACCTCTAACAGTCTCTGCTGGCCAAAGGCAAACTTTGCTTAGAAACTGTGAGTTCAGTTCTCATTCTGAGAATCCTTGTAAGATCATGAACAAAATCTTCCTGTTTAAAAATGAACAGTATGTCTATTTTTAGATTTCTAACATGTAGCACCAAAAAAAAAATCCTCATGCACATGAGACTTAAATACCTTTTAATGTACTAAAGTGTTGCTTATCTTACACAATTGTAAAATACATTTGATTTAAAAATGAAAGAGGTAGTTGAATTTTTATATCTGAAATAGCCAGATGAATCCCTAAAATTTTCACTTTTCATACAGCTGTTTACCATCATAAAGCTAATTTTAGAAGGAGTAATCTTATAAAATGCAGTGTAATTAAGAAAAGTAGTAGTTTTTTTTTTTTTTTTTTAGGCTTCTAATTCAGAAAATGTACATGGTGCTTGTTTTTCTGAACCAAGCCAGAAACCCAGGAATATTTTGAATTATAAATCTAAGGATAAGCCAAGCAACTTTTAGTTTAAGAATCATTGGCTTTTACAAAAGCTGAATTCCAGCTCCTTTTTATTAAAGGCTTTAAAATCAAGTTCCAAATAAAGTTTTTTTTTTCACTCTATGAAAAACAAAATATAAATTTTAGTGTTTGATAGATTCTTCTCTCCTGCAAATTGAGTGACTACATTTGCTTTGTAATGGATGTTAAAAATATGCTTGCTTGCTTATTCCTGCTAAAGACTGCAATAGATACTCTTCCTTGCTTTCTTTTTGTGATTAAAATTGTCAGCAACATGGAACATATTGTCACATTTTTTTGAGCAAAGGCATTAGAAGAATGCAAGGAATCAAACCCAAAGAGTCTAGCCCAAACCAAATAATTTAGACCACAAAGTTCAAATTAGTTTTTCCCATTTTTCAAAATAACTAGAACTGAATACTCACCAAGTCTCTACTTTTTTTTGTGTCATCTAGATGCTGCCACAAATCCAAGACTTTTTTGTTGTTGTTGTTGTTGTTACATATTTAGGTCAAACTTACATCAACCTTTGGTCTTGTTACATAGGTGAACAATCATTTTATGCTAATTAACAGTTTGATTTAACTCATGAGCTTCAAGTGCTCCACAGGAACATTAAAGTGTGCTGATAACAGCTTATTCAGTGCATGAGTTTCCATTAAACTACTTTTAAAAAAATCTTAATTCATAGAAAAATTAAGCTAATGCAAAGATCACCTGAAGTAAGTTATTCCAACCAGTCAAGAACCCCAGAGACTTACATATGAAAAAATTTAAAAGAAAGATGAAAGGGCATCCTATTACTCTGGAATCATGTTTATTCTGAGGCTTTTTTTTTTCAACTAATTATCCTAAAATATTGTCCCAGTACACAATTAAACCTGTTTAATAGATCATGAGACCAATGATTGCCTGAACACACTTGTGTGTGGTTAGGAAAACCACATTAGTGAACTTAGCCACTGGCTTGTGACATTTATTAGAACCCTTGCCATTTACCCACAACTGCTGAAAAAAGTTTAAAACAATCCTTCTTCAAGTTTTCACATTGAAAAGTGATCTTATATATGTGGGCATGGAGAAAAATATCGGAAAGTTCCTTTCATTAGGCTGGTTTTAAGTGGATATACTATGTTTACAAAATGTTTTGAGATGTCAGATAAGCAGTTCTAATGACAACATACTACACAGTTATCATGAGTCATGTGCAGGCTAAGGAGAATTTTCCGTGTATCAGGGTGGCCCACATGTTGCTATTTGTCATTTCAATTTCGTATCAGAATCAAAATTGAGAATAAAAACAAACTGAAACCTAGTAAGACATCTGTGGTCTGAGTAATGAACCCTCTTAAGGGGGAAAAAATTCATACCAGTGAACAACACATTTTTCAGAAACCAGCTTTGGTTTCTTTTTTTTTTTTTTTACATGAAGGTCTTCTAGAAAATTGATTTTTAAAACAAAACAAAACAAAAAATCTAAATGTTCTACTACTGCACCTGATTAATTCACATGCTGAGGTAGTTTAAGTAGGTAGACATTTACAGTAAAATTTTAGAGTTGATATGCCGCCAATGATTTTGACATTTTTAAGAGAAATGACCAACCCTGTGGTTGAGAGCAAGTAGCCACACACATATTTTCTGCAGCTGCCTTTTAGCAACTACAGCAACACTTGTAGATGTTAGGGTTGTCTTAGTTACAGAGTTAGGACTGAATGTGAACACCAAGTGAGAGCTCCATGATAGAGTGGGTGCATGGTCACTTAGGGAGCAGCATTCTTCAGAAAAGGCCATAGCTTTCTTTATAAGAAGAAATTCATAAAGTCTAACAGGTGTGGTTGCATTTATTCCATTTTGATTGCCTAAATTTTCCAGTGGACAGTATTCTATTTCAAGGCCATTCTATTGCAAAACCTTGCCCACAATTGTAACATAACTGTTTCTGTTGTAAACCCTAGAGGACAGCAAAGAAAAAAGAGATTAGGGGAAAGAGTACTCCATGTAACTTTTACAGGAAGGTCTTCTAGAAAATTGATTTTTAAAACAAACCAAAAAAAAAAAAAAAATCTAAATGTTCTGAGTTGCTACCTCGAAGGAACCCTGTTTTTTACTGAAGAGGAAGATGGTTCCTGAAGGGACTCTAATATTTAGTTTTCCAGAAAAGTAGATGAAGTGCAAGTAATCATCTAAATCAATGATTGCCAACTTTATAATCTGAGAATTATGAAGACTAATGAAATAACAACAGTCAATCATCACTTATGGAGTAGCAATAAGGTATGTAGTCCTGTGCAATTTCTTTTGAGGTTTCAGGGTGTGAGATTCAGATTAAGATGTAAATGGGAGACAGGAAATCTGCGGTATAAACTAATTGTCTTGTGTCAAGGTTGTTACTTGTTCATTGAGGAAAGGGAATGTCTGGAATTTCCTTTGTAAATGTCTACTTATGTGGACATATATAAACACCTACATGATTCTGATAATGATGATAACAATCTTTCTATCTAAATGTGGAGGTTGTATAGGTTGTTATAAGCTATGTAGTTAAGAACTGGGGCAACTATTCACAAAATGAATAGAAGGCAATATAATGAAAGGTCTGAAAAGTCCTTCGAATGACTCTAGTTTTGATTATAAAATACTCAAAAGCGGGGAATGGCTGATATGTAGTTGGAGTTGAAGGGAAAAGTTTAACAGAAGATGAAACATCAAGATCCCCCAACCTCCCTGCCAGTATTCCAAAATTCCAATTAGGACTTGTTAATATCTTAGTAGTATCTCAGTTATGAATAAAATAAGAGTATGTGGGGCAGGGAGGGAGGACAAACAAAAGAAAGTAAAACAAAACAAAAATTAAAACAGTCCTTCCAAAACTACTTGTGCCCAGGTCTTCTGCTCAAGTCTTCATCTAAGGCAAAAAACTCCCTTTCCTGTTCCCTCTGAAGTTACAGACTTTTTAAAAAGACCTTTGTTTTATTTGTTTATTTTTATGTGGTACTGAGGATCGAACCCAGTGCCTCACCCATGTCAGATGAGTGTGCTACCACCGAGCCACAACCCCAGCCTCATAGATTTTTTTTTTTTTTTTTACAGAAGTTTCTCAGAGACAGCTACGTAGTTCTTGAAAAAAAATTGCACAGTAACTTCTCATTTCAAGGAATTTAACTAGGCCCCAGTTAAAATTGCTGAGGCGTTTTAGTTCCCCCATATAAAAGTTTCCTGGGAATTATAAGCTAATAATATTGGTTCCAAGGTGCAGTTTCTTCACAAATGAAACATATATCACTAGTTTCCTTCCTGTTCCAATCCCAGAAAGTGACTTTTTTTTTTTTTTTTACTCTACAGCTGCTTAACATCTGGAACATCTCAACATCTTGCTTCATAGTCAGTGCACCCACTTAGGCCATGCATCTTTTTCAAAGTAGTGACAAGAGTAAAGTCTATTTTGCAAGATATCTTTTAACCCAATCTAGGTAGCAGCATAGGTATGTCCATTCTTGATAATACCCTTGTTTGCCCAAATCAGTTATTTAAATCCTTTGAATTTCTTAGTTCTAACGATTAACCTGAGCATTATTAATTCTTCCCTAAACTTTCATCCTTAACTACTAATAGACTAACCTCCAAATGTGCTTCCACTTCCCTGTTAACATTGGAAAACTTATTCATCCTCAGTTACTGTCTATTTTACATTCATGTTGTTCTTTATAAATAGACTATGTATGTAGGTGTAAAGATTTGTTTTATATAATTGCTTTTATGTATTGGACTCCCTAACAATCTAAAAATCTGCTTTTCCTTAAATATGTACAGTATTTATAAAAAGCTTCTATATCAGATTTGTGGATCATATTAAATTTACATAGGCAACCTGTTAAACTCCACACAAGACTTCAGAAAAATAAAAGTAAACCTAAGTAAAATAAATGGTCAAGTAAACATTCTAACAGAGAACTCACCCTAAGCCACAACTTCTTCTTACTCTAATTTATAGTTTCACTACTGGCCACATTCTTATTCTGCTTACTTTTTTTAGTTTGTTCCTTAGATCTATTTTTTTTTTAACATATGCTTTTGGATAACAACATTAACATCTACTGACTTGGTCTTCCTAATGCAACTTAGTCAGTTTCACTTGAACTTCAAGTGCCCTGTATGATATAAAAGGTAGTGCGTGTGGGCTGGGGATAGAGTGCTAGCATAGGGAGGCTAAGGCAGGAGGAACACAGTTCCAATCCAGCCTGAGCCATTTGGTGAGACTGTCTCAAAAATCAAATAAATAAGGGCTGGGGATTTAGCTCCATGTTACAGGGCTTACTTAGCATGCAGGATGTCTGGGTTGAATCCCCAGAAAAAATTTTTAAAAAGTAGTGTTCTGAAAACCCAGCAATGCAATGGTAATGACCTTTGTATATTGCTTTTCTCATCCCCTATCTTTTTTTTTTTTTTTTTTTTTTTGTACTGGGTATTGAACCTAGAGGCGTTTTTACCACTGAGCTTAGATATTTTTAAAAATATAATTGTCCTTAGACATTTTTTAAAATATATTTCATTTTTAGTTGCTGATAGACTTTATTTTTTTTATTTATTTACATACGGTGCTGAGATCAAACCCAGTGCCTCACACATGCTAGGCAAGTGCTCTACCACTGAACTATAACTGCAGCCCTCCTTAGACCTTTTTATTTTTTATTTTGACAGAGGATCTCACTAAGTTGCTGAGGATGGTCTCAAGCTTGCCATCCTCCTGTCTCAGCTTCCTGAGGAGCTGGGATTCCAGGTATGTGCCTGGCAAAACTCTACAATGATATATCATCTTGTATCAATTAGAATGGCTAAAGAAATTTGAACATATACACACATAGCAATCCAAACAACCAAATCAACTTGACAGTAGCAAGTGGAGCAACTGAAACTGCCACCTTAAATACTGTGAGAATTCAATATGGTATGACCACTTTGACAAACACTTTCTTATAAAGTTAAATAAACACTTATAATAGGACCCACAAAGTTCTCTTTCTAGGTATTTACCCAAGGAAAACAAAGATACATTTGGATACCAAAACCTGTATGCAAACGTCTATAGGGGCTCTATTTATAATGACTTCAAATAGGAAACATCCTAAATGTCCCTCAACTGGAGACTGGGTAAACAAATTGTAGCGCATTCTTACAATGGTATTCTACTCAGCAATAAAAGGGATCATACTACTGATTCATGCACCATTAGGCAATTACCAAAAGTTCATACTAACTGGAAAAAAACTCAAGAGGCAACATATTCTATGATCATGTTTGCTTCCTATCTTAGAAAAAACAATATTATGGAAATAAAAATCCAATTAGTGATTCAAGGGCTAGGATCAAAGAGCATGAGGGAACTTTTTGGGGTGATTGAAATATTGTATATCTTGATCGTGATGGGGATTCACAACTGTAAACATCTGCTCAAACTCTCTATTTTAAAAGTGAATTTTCACTACATGTAAAGTTTTTATTTATTTATTTTTTTCTTTGGTATTGGGGATTGAACCAGTGAGCCACCTCCCCACTCCTATTTATATTCAATTTCGAGACAGGGTCTCACTAATTTGCTGAGGCTGCCTGGAACTTGGGATCCTTCTAACAGTCTCCTGAGTGGCTAAGATTACAGGTATGAGCACTCTGCTTGGATACTGTATGTAAATTTTATTCCAGTAAACCTGACACGAAATTCTTTATCAGACTGATGGAAAATTGTGAAGACTATTCTTTTCCTTGTTGTTGTTGTTGTTGGATGCTGGGGATTGAACCCAGGGACTTGGGCACTATATTGATTTTTTTTTTTTTAGGTGGACACAATATCTTTATTTTACATTTATGTAGTGCTGAGGATCAAACCCAGTGCCTCATGCATGCAAGGCGGGCACTTTACCACTGAGCCACAATCCCAGCCCCAATATTGCTTCTTAATTACTGTTAACTCTTCAAAGAGAATGTCAGTAGAGTTTGATAAACTCCTAGAAGATTCCAGTATTGTTCTCATTACATGGACCTTGTTTTTGGATAAAAATAGTGGAAGAAAAAAAGTACAATAAATCAAACATTCATAATTGGAATGTCTATACTCCATGAACTACTAAATTCTGACCAAGTTTTTGTGTAAGAGGAAGTGGCCAGTCTTTTTACTACTTCTGGATAGAAAAAGTTTAAAATGTTTTGCTGTTATTATATAATTATTCTTCAGTAATAACTCATTGAAAAAATTTAATTTTTAAATACTTTAAGCATGCATAAAAGTTTTAAATAGAAACCCACAAATTCATATACATTTAATAAAATTTATAATTTTGTCAAGTTTGTTTAGATGCATTTTTTAAAGCCATAGAAAAGAAAGTGGTTTCAGGGTCTCATCTTTTTATTCAGAAATGTACATGATATCTAACAAATCAGACTTGAATAGTGCTTGTTGAATAAATGATGCAATTTGGGGAAAAAAACAGATATGGGGCTGTAGCTCAGTGGCAGAGTGCTTGCCTAGCATGTGTGAGGCATGGGGTTCGATCCTTAGCACCACATAAAAATAAACAAAATAAAGGCATTCTCTCCATCTACAACTACAAAAAAATTTAAATATGTTAGGCAGAATAACAATAACTAATATTCCTTGAGTACTTATTAGAAGCCAGACACTACTTCAACTGATTTACAGAATCTTCAGGAAAATGGCATGAATTAAGCCTTAATGCTTTTATTTTGCCTACGTAGAAATTAGGCAATAAAATGCTCAATTGGAGGTTTATGAACCTAATTTGTAATTTATATTATTGAATAAATACTTACCTTATACTTGTATATTCTTTTTAAAAATTTTCTGTTTGTTCTACTTAGTTGTATATGACAGTAGAATGCATTTCAATTCATCGTACACAAATTGAGTGCAACCTTTCAATTCTTTGGTTGTACATGGTGTAGAGATTCACCATTCATGCAATCATACATGTACCCAGGGTAATGATGTCCATCTCATTCCACCAGGTTAGATGCATTTTAAAAAAGCAGTACAATGCAGTAGTTGAAGCCCAACCTCTTCCCATTTCCTTTGCTACTTCTCTAGAGCTAACTACTATTGTGAAGTTAGTGTACAGCCTTGTAATTTGGGAATTTGTTTTATGTTGGTATAGCAGATCTCACTCATCTTAATTATTATATAGTATTCTACTGTATAACTTATCATAGGTTCTCTTATGGACAAGCATTTGTTTTTCTATCCAATCATTATTACTATGAACTACTAACCAGTTATCCTAGTTGTGTCTCCTGTTGAATATGTATAAGAGTTTCTTTTTGTATGTATGTCCCGGAGATTGAACTCAGGAGCATGTGACACTGAACCACATCCCCAGCCCTATTTCATACTTTATTTAGAAATGAGGTCTCACTGAGTTGCTTAGCACCTCACTTTTGCTAAGGCTGCCTTTGAACTCGAAATCTTCCTGCCTCAGCCTCTTGAGTCACTGGGTATAAAAGTTTCTTTACATGCAGTTGTTTTCAAGCTTTTATGGCCAGTACTTAAAATGAGAAATGATTTTACATTCAGATCCCATACATGCACACATCATTACAGGCTAGGTTGCTTGGGAAATAGACTCATTGTGTGCAGGAGTTTATTGAAGAGTGTCACATGATCAGCACCTGTAGGAAAGTAAAGGAAGTAGGAATGGGCAGGGGGAGAAGTTGATCTGTAAAGAAGTGGCAATAACTGATGGCCTGAGTTGATCCTGCATTGGCTGGGGTGATCCTTCAGATTATTTTGAATTAGGGAAAAGAATTTAGGCCCTTATATACCTTCATTGACCAATTACTGACTATATTGCACCTAGGAAGATGTGACCTTGAGCAAGTAGCTCTCTTCCTGAAAATAGTCCTGAAGAGGGACCCAACTAAAAGCTTTTTGGCTGGCAATGCTCCTAGAAATTGAAAGAATGAATGCTTCAGTTCCTGGGGATGAAGAATCTAGGTAGCACACTATGACATTTAATATGGAAGGATATATGTATGTGTGTGTGTGTGTGTGTGTGTGGTGTGTACCCATAACAAATTCTTGCTCTGATATTTTCTGTTCTGTTTCATTTAAAAAAATAATATATAAAGAAAAAAAATATGGTAGTTCTTAAAAAATAAATTGGGGCTGGAGTTGAGTTGTAGCTCAGTGGTAGAGTGCTTGCCTAGCATGTGTGAGGCAGTGGGTTTGATTCTCAGCACCACATATATATAAATAAAATAAAGATTCATCAACAACTAAAAGAATTGTTTAAAAATAAATAAAATTGTTGCAAACCCTTAATTGATTTCACAATCCACTAATAAGATCATGAATCACAGTTTAGAACAAATTTCTTTAACGTATATACACAAAAATGAAATTGCTGGATTGTAGGTACATATTTTTTAAATTTTAATAAAATATTGTCACTGCTTTCTAAAAGAGCTGAATTACTTAACATTTCTTTCCACAGCAGAGCATGAGAGTTCTAGTTTTTTTGAAGATTCACAAAGCTTGGTATTGTCAGACTTTTTAATGTTTTCTCATCTGATGGACAGAATAATACTGTAGATAATCTGAATGAAGTCCATCCTTTGATGAAAGTTAAAAATATTTCTAATATTATAGTACACCAAAACTTAACTTCTTGCTAGCTTATCAACCATCAAAATGGAATGTTTTTCCCTGATAATGAGAGTGTTCAATTTTTAGTCTGGCAAAATAAAAATCTAGTTTTGCAAAAATGAATCTTTTAGTCTTGTAATCTTTTATATAGTAACTGGCAGAGTATATTGTATGTAACATATATAGTAAAATACCTGTAGATTGAAGGAATGAACTCTATGCCTAGACACATAACATTTATGGTTTCATTGATTTCTTTAGAAAAATCCTGTTTGGTCCAGCCAGTGTGAGGCCTGACTCTGGTCTAGGCCAGACATATGATTTGGGATATTTTATTTTATCTTTCTGAGCTTCTGTTTCTTTCTGTCAAAAATAAGCATTTTCCTATATATTCAGTTTATTTCATGATAATTTTGGAATACCAAATTCTCAGAATTCAGTAATACAGAAAGAAAAGAACTAGGAACCTGGATTCTAGTCCTAGCTCTTTTCATACTATTAGATGTGTATGATTTTGGAGAAGTCTCAAGTGAACAAAAGGTCATTCTTTTGAAAATGAAACAGTCATTGGATGATTTCAAAAGATTATTCCTGTACTGAAATGCTATGTTCTAGATTAGAGGAACAAAAAAATCAACTCATGACAGTTATTCTCATGAAACCATTATGATGTGGGTCAGATGATAAATTTCAAATCCATTTTCTCCTTGCCTGCCCCCCAATTGTTCTATGTCAATCCATTTAGTCTTAGCCTTGTTTAATTGCTCTGTTTATTACTTAAACTCGTCCTTGAGATTTTCCTGTACAATGAACAAGCCCTAGCTATGTAGCAAACAGAGCCTTACTAAATGTAAGAATTTGAAATGGGAGAATATGTTTCTAAACCCTTTTTCATAAACCACTATTTTCCCACTTTCTTTTAGCATATAACCAGTTAATAATGACCAGTATCATTATGTACTCTTCTCAACCTGTCACCAAGGATTCTGTGGCTGTCCTTTCTAAACTGTCTACAACCTTCCAGACAGCACTGCCCAGGCAGGCAGCAGTTTGACAGCACTACCTTATCATACCATCTCTAAAAGCCTTTTTTCCATTTTAGTTTGAATACAGTCAAATAAAAGATAGCCCCATCCCAACCTACTTCTCTTTCCCTTTAAGCATAATTTTAAAGTTATTGCAACATATAAATTCTATGAAATCAATAAGTTGACATTTATCAAATTAAAGATGCTGTTAAAGTAATTCAAATATGAAAACTTACAGGGTTAGGAATGGAGAATTTAGAGGAAAGATATCTACTTTTAACAGACAGCAAAGTGATACTGACAGTGGAGAGCCTTAACTAGCTTGTGGGATTATTTAGTTAAGAAGAAACCCACCTTACAAGAATCTTTGGAGATCTTTTTTGTTTTAAATTTAAATCTTTATTATTAAAAGTCAAGTCAGGAGGATCACAAGCTTGAGGTCAGCCTGATTAACTTTACCAGATCCTGTCTCAGAATACAAAAACGGATGGATGCAGTGCATTGGTTAAGAGTACCCCTGGGGTGAGAGGTTCAACCCCCATTATTTGAAAAAAAAATCCATTATACTCCAAATTTTGAGTCAAACTAATTGTAAGAGATTTTCCCTTTTGAATTAACTTTGCCCTTCATATAACTAGTTTGATGTAACTAAGTGATCTAATTTTTTTGTATGCACATGTATGGGAAAGGGGAATATGGTACTTTTATGGGCAGTAGAGGTTTAGCTGTTTTCTTTCTTGTGTTGTCAGTCTGAAAGTGTTCTGAATGAGAGACAGTTTCTACCGTACTTGGAGAGGCAGGGAACAGAGTGGTATAGGTCCTAATGCCCTTCTCTTCTTAGGTAACATCAAGACTGGATATTTGAGCTAGATATAGTGGCTCAGGTCTGTAATCCCAACAACCTGAGAGGCTAAAGCAGGAAGATTACAAGTTTAAGGCCAGCCTCACCAATTTAGTAAGGCCCTAAGCCACCTAGTAAGACTCTGTCTCAAAAAATTAAATAGGGCTGAGGATGTGGCTCAATGGTTAAGTTCAATTTCTGGTACCAAAACAAAACAAAATAACAACAACAACAAAGATTGGACATTGAAAGAATAAAAAAGGAAGGAAAGGAGGAAGCTAGCAAGTTCACACTGTGAAACAACTGATCTCTTTTAGAAGATCAGCTTGGCAGGGATGGATGGATTAAAGTGGGGAAAGACAGGAGACAGGAAATCCAATTAGACAACTGCTGCAAAATTTCAGGTACAAAATAAAAAGATGTGGGTTTGAAGTAAGTCAATGAGAATGGAAAAGAACAGGTGAGGGAAAATATTACTAATGTTAAGGAGGTGATATCAGTTGGTTTTGATGATTAGGTGTCAAGGAAAGAGGGAAAAAGAGGATTTGATGATTCTAGGTTTTCACTTTGTGACTAGGGGCATGGTGGGCATCATTCAAGAAAATAAAGAACATAGGTATAGCCAGTTTTGGGTAAAGATAATAATGAGTTCACCTTTGAACATGCTGAATTTCAGATACACTTGGGACTGATACATCTTGAGGCAGTTAAACATACAACCCTGAAGCATAGGCAAGAAGGAAGAACTTAAAATGTATGTGTCTTCTATTTGGAAGGGTTATGTAGAAAACAGAAGTGTTTTTTTTTTTCTCCTTAATTTTACTCTTTTCAGTTGCAGGTGTTTCCCTTTGCTGGCAGGGTTCCTTAAGCCTTGACAATAAAATGGGTGTCCCATTTGTCTACCCTAACAAGATGCTTGTCTAGGCCAATCAACAAAAAGAAAAGACTTATAGTGTCTGATCTGTTCAGCTTCATGTTTCCAAATATCCAGGCTGTACCTACAGAGCTGAGTAGATGAGAAAATCTGACTCATATTTCCTGCAAGTCAGCACAGATATTCATCCTTCCAAATTATTTGAATCTTTGGCCACTCCCAGAGAGTCAAAGCACTGCAACAATTTATGAGCACCTCCTTCATCTGTTACAACTGTTAAAAAGATTTGAAGAAAAAAATTAAAAAAGCTTTTCCAGCCTTGTATCAACCTTACCCCCCAACTCTAAACCCAAACAATGATGTCCTCTCCTTTTATAGAAAGTCTACATTGTCTCAGGATTGGTTCCAAAGTCATCTGTGTTTCACCTTCAGTCCTCATGAGAATCAAATCCTCTGGGCTCCCACAGCAATGAGTTTGTCTGGTGTAGAACTTGTCACAGTCTCACTTTTATTAAAGTTAGATGTCAGGAAGCCTTCTGTCTCTCATATGTGCCTGTTTATCATTGTGCTCCTTCTGTACCCAGCACAATGTTTGGTGCATAAATGCAGACTGAAATGAATTTGTGAAAAGTTATGAAAATATCATCTTACCACTTGAAGAAAGTCAGGAGGCCCACTTGACTGTGGACAATGACAGTTGGTACATTATTTTAAAATAACTTTCTTTTGCAGATAATTTGACAAGTAAAAATTAGAATTTATAAGGAAATATTGAAAGAGGTAAAATTACTAACTTGAGGAGAATGTTGAGAAGTGATAATTTTCAAAGTCGTGAAAAAGTGCTGAGTCAAAGATGACTCCTCAGATGGCCACCAAAGGGCAGAGACAACAGTGGCTTGGACTGCAGCAGTCCTCCTGTCCTTGGTCATTCCTCTCAAGTACCAGGTTTAGAATTTGTCATTGTTAATATGATGGTTCTTACTATTATTCTTGAAAGTTGTTCAGGCAAATTGTCTTTCAAAAAGAATTTAGCCAGATTTGTCTTTTGACCACACTGCTGATCAATTTCCATTTGTGGATTAAATACATTGCAATATCACTCTTAACAACGTTTTACAATGAATACAATTTGGCAACACGTGCTCTACTTGGGACGTATCCAGAGAGTTTCTAAAAGCTCATAAATTTCTGATGGAAGGTTTTTTCACCCCTGAGGAAGCCCTGTAGCACAGATATCAAGGATACTTTAAGGCTCCATGTTTTCATTTACAGATGTGGAAAACATCTGGCATAGCAATTAAGGTACCTAGACTTAACAGGTGGAGAGAACTTGACTATAAAACGTGAGCTTCCAGTACTATAAATGGTTACTGGTCTCATAGTTTTCCCTCATGCAGCACTGGAACTATAATGTTTTAAAATAATTTCTAAGAAAGAGCCAGAGTTCCAGGGGTAAAAGATGACATCATTTCGGGAAGGGCATGGCATGGGACTCAAATTTATAAGCCACATTTTTCTATTTGGCTTATGTCTACATTGTTAGAAGCTTTTGCCCAAGTCACATTTAAGGCTCAAGTTTATTTAGCTGTGACCTTAGTCACAAATGCCTGGGATGTTGAGAGGACTCAGGATATGACAGTTAAAACTAAGAGGTAGAGACTGGGGATGTGGCTCAAGCGGTAACACGCTCGCCTGGCATTCGCGGGGTGTTGGGGTGGATCCTCAGCACCACACGAAAATAAAATAAAGAAAAAAAACTCAGAGGTACTTAAAAATAAAAAATTCTCCCTATTGCTTTTCTACTGCTTTTAAATAATATTCGCTCAGAAGTGATTTTCTTTGATAAAAATACTTCAAACCAACTTTTGAAGAATTTTGAAAATTTTTAGAATCTCATTCTGTAAGCCATTCTTGCAACTATTTGCCTATAGCATTTTAACTAATATTCTGTAATGTAGGTGAATATTTATATATAAATGTGTATATTTCCAACTGAGTGCTCTTTGTTGCTAGTCAAAAATTTTAATATGCCAAACTAGTCCTCAAAAAATAATTGACTGGGACTGGGATTGTGGCTCAGTGGTAGAGCACTTGCCTAGCACATGTGAGGCACTGGGTTCAATCCAGAACCACATAAAAATAAATAAATAAAAATAAAGATATTGTGTCTATTTACAACTAAAAAGTATTTTTTAAAAAGAATTAAAGATCTAGCAATAATTAAAACCAATAAAAGGCTTAATCTGTTTTTAATGGGGAGGGGATAGGAATTATCAATTTAACATTAAAAACTTTTTTTAAGAGTTTTATTGACGTATAATTGAAATAGAGAACTGCACATATTTAAAGAATGCAATTTTTTTTTTTTTTTTTTTTTTTGGTACTGGGGATTGAACCCAGGGGTGCTTCACTAATCACATCCCTAGTCCTTTTTATTTTGAGACAGGGTCTGGCTAAGTTGCTGAGGCTGACCTCAAACTTGCAATTTTCCTTCTTAAAATTGCAACTTAATAAGTTTGATATATGTATATACCTGTGAACCCATCACCACAATCAAGGTAGTGAATAATCCATCACCCTCAAAAGTTTTCTTGTGCCCTTTTATATTATAAACCCTCCCTAGCAGTCACTGACTGGCCAATAGCCATGTTCTTCCACTGGAGATAAAAACATTGTAGCTGACATTGGCAGCCAGAAGGGTAAGGAGATTAAACTTTTTGTTTAACACAGTTAAAAATTTTGATCTTCATTCCCTTATAGAATGCTTGGTTATATAAAAGTGACAAAAATTTATCTCCTTCTCTTACTTTTTTCCAATCCATCCTTCACTGAAGAGTGATTTTTAAAATTAAATCTACAGAGTCAGAATCTTTTTTAAATGAAAATTAATAGTGTTAATAAGATATGCATTTATAGCAGTAAATAAAAGGAGGGGCAGATTGTTGTCTGAGCCATTTTAGAGCATACATTTAGAGACTATAGAGTACAGTTTATGATTATGGAACACATTTTTCAGTGTAAAAATTAATTGGTAATATATTAGTATTCTTTATTAGTATTATGGGTAACCATCTGAGCTAAAAACTTACATTAATCCTTATTTCTTGGGTGGTAGTTTCTAAACTTACATGGTTCTTTGAAATCTCCAGCTTAAGTAAAAAAACCTACTGAAACCTATGTACCTATTTTGTGGGTGTGAGGAAAAGACTTGCCAGATACCTTAAAAATTAAAGTCTTATAAAGTAAAATAGTAGTTTAGGAGTTGAGGGTATGGGAGAATGAGAAGTTATAATTCAGTGGATATAAAATTTTAGTTTGGGATGATGAAAATCTTCTGGACATGGACAATGGTGAGGACCACAATGTGAATATACTTAATGCCACTGAACAATACATTTAAAAATGGTTAAAATGGTAAATTTAATTTGTATGTATTTTACCACAATAAAATAAAAGAAATTCATGTCTTGTATTTTATTAGAAAATGCAAAGCTAAGCACTTTTAAAAAAATTAAGCCAGCTGTTGTGGTGCAGGCCTATAATCCCAGTGACTAGGGAAGCTGTGGCAGCAGGATGGCAAGTTCTAGGCCAGCCTCAGCAATTTAGCAAGGCCCTAAGCAACTTAGTGATACCCTGTCTCAAAGTCAAAAACACAAAAGGCTGGGGATATGACTCATTGGGAAAGCACCCCTTGGTTCAATCTCTACTACCAATAAATAAATAAATAAGGAACTACAGTATTGAAAAATTACGTATTAACATTAGTCCATATTCTTTCTCCAAGTAGCACATTGTGCAAAAAATGACTAAGAATGATTGATTTGGATTGTTATTAGCAGTCAATAAAAAAAAATTGATTTGTATAGGCAACTATACATTATACCAACAAGACATACAAAACTTTTAGAAACAAATTATGTAATAATTTTCAGTGAAAATACTGTTTATTGTGCACAAAGTTATGTGATGCTCACATATTTTTTTAACAACAATGAACTGAAGATTAAAATACATAATTTGGCCAACTTGGTGTTGAAGAAGTTCAACCTCAGACTTTTTTTCTTTATTTTCTTAACTTTAAATTCAGTTCTTTGGTCCATATATTGCCTGAAACATAAACACAGATGTCATATTGCAAACATCAGTGTTCCCCACTCCCTTGCTTTGTAATTAAAACCTTTTAATGGCTTTTGCTTGCAATTAGAATAAAACCCAATCTTGTTTCTATTTTCCTAGGCCTTGTAGGACTGAGCCCTCCCTCCCTCTCCAGTCTCAGGCTAGGCTTCTCCATGCCAAAAAGATTTTCCCAGCACCATGAATTCTACTCAGTTCTAACAGCTAAGCTGCTTCCTATTGCAAGTTCTTTACACAGTTCTTTCCTCTGTCCTAAACATTTCCCAGGGCCTTTCTCCCATTATTGGTTCTCTTGTGTCTGATGGGCCTTCCCTTCATCACTCTAGTTTTTAAAACCATCCTGTTATTTACTATTCCAGAATTCTTTTCATAACCTTATGGTATGTTTCCCCTCCAAATGTAAAGTATTCATTTATTATTTGATCTTCTCACACTAGACTACAATTCGCTGAAGGCAGATTTTTTTTGATTCCCTCACCATTGTGTCCCCAATGCTTGACTTTCAGTGAATGTTTGTTGACTGTCTACAATGGAGGAAAGGAGGGAGAAAGTAAAACTGTAGAGTTGGTAAAAAGGATGAACGCCTGTTTTACATAAATTGACTTGAAACAAGAGGGATTTTTAAAGTCCCATTTCTTCCTTCATTTGTCCATGGAATATTATCTAACATTTATTGAGTACTTTTGGGCATTATGCTAAGCAGTTCACATGTACTACAGAATTTAACGCTCAGAGTCATCCTGTAGGGTTTATCGACCTTTATTATACTCATTTTTCAGAGGCAACTTGCCAATAGCCATTAATGGTGGACCATGGTCAGGTTTAAGTACGCCATATCCAATTTATCAATGTAACGGACACCCCTTCAGTCAACAATAGGCGTTTTATCAACGTAGTTTTCGGAGACCCCCCTAAATTCCCCATTTTACCTGGCCTGCTATCTTGGGTCCGAAACCTAGTAGGTGGTTGCTAACCCCTCAGGGGGTTTCCTGCAGAATCTGAGTGCCCTGGGCGGAGAAGCCGCATCTCAGACTGACGCCCCGCGCTCTGGCTAGGCAAGGACTCCTGGGAGTGCCAGGGAGGACGGGCCAGGTCGGTTGGCGCGAGCTGGAGCCTTGCGCCTAGGGGTGGCAAAAGGGGAAGCACTGTATTCCTCACCCACGCCCGCCCGGGGCTCGGGATCTCCCGACTAGAGGGGGAAACCACAGTGCGATTCCCCATTTACACCGCGCGTCACGAGCCAGCACGGCCCGGCCCCACCCACCTTCTCCGCCCCTTTCCAAGAAGGCGCTAGGACCTCCAGACCTCCAACCCGGCCCCCTCCTGCGCCCTCGGGCCAAATTCGGCCTGTGATTGGTGTTCGAGGGCCCGATGCCCGCCCCCGCCCTTTCCGTCACTACCAAGATGGCGCCGGTTGCGGCGGCTGCCGCGGCTGGAGTTGAAGAAGGAGGCGGAGGCAGCCGCGACCGCGAGGGGAGGGGGAGTCCCGTCTGACTGAGACGGCAGGCCTGGGCGGGCGGGGGTGCCGCGCAGGGCGGAGCGCTGGGCTGGGGATGAGCTAAGCGGGCTCAGAGCGCCGCGGTATTCAGCCCCTCGTGTCCCGCCGCCGTGCGTGAGGGATCTGGCGCCGCTCTCTAAGCTCGACCCGCTGCTTGCGCTGGGGCCAGCGGGGAGGTGAGTGAGGGGGCAGCTACGCGGGCAGCGGTGGCTTGTAGAGCTGTCACGGCCCCGAAAGGTGACAGCCGGGGGCGGGGGACTCGGGCGGTGGGACTCGGGAGGCGGCACGGATGGCCGCGACCTCCGCCCCGGCTCCTGGAATCCGGGCCGTCCTCCGTGGGCTCCGTGTGCCCGGAGAAGGCGCGGCGGTGCCGAATGTAGCGCGGGCGCCTCTGCGTCGGACGCGTGGGGGCTCCGGTGTTTTCATTCCAGATTTTCTATTAGGGGCTGGCCTGGGGCTGTTGTTGTTTGGGTGGTGGGGGCGGGGAGGGGGAGGTCCTGGAGCTGGATTTTGACAAGCTCGTTACGTAAGTCGGAGGTGGCTTCCCGGAATCCCACCTGCTCTGTATTTTAAACACGCGCAGAGGGTGAGCCTGGGGAGCCCGGGTCCCGCCTTTTCCTCCTGGTGGTCTGCCCAGCTTTCCCCGGCCCGCGGGCGCCGGTTCCGCGTGAGCCCGGCCAGCGTCCAAGTTGGCCAGGTTTTTCAATCTTTTTTTTTTTTTTTTTTTTTTTGCGGGGCAGTGGGGGTGGGGTGGGCGATTCGGTTATTATCGTTACCTTTAAAGTTTATCGCTTTATGAGGGGAGGAGAAAAAAGAAAAAGGCTTGTGACCTAAAATTGGGTCGCAGAAACAGCTTTTCGTTACCGTGCTTTTAAACGACAGACGTGCCGGACGATTTTTGTTGTTCCAGTGTGCTTTTAATTCAAACGTATGGTTACGCCTAGGAGCCTTAGAGAAGGGTTTTTGTCTTATAGGACAGTTATGTCTTGTTTGCAACAGCAGGACAGGCATCAGGCAACAGGCATGCATTTATTTGAGGAGAAAACGCGTGTCAGCCAGTTAGAGACTCCTGAGGGCAGAAATTGTATTAGTCTGTGAATATGTTATTCTTTAAAATGTATTATACATTAATGAAAAGAATAACCCTAGTATAAAAGAAGCAATCTCATAAAATTACAAGCTCTTATTTGGTGTGTATATAGCCTCATTCTGATTTTGGCCTACCCTCTTCCACCTCTTCCCTCCTTGGGGAAAGGAGACTGAGACACCTGTAAACAGTGTAGCCCAGGTTACAGTAATCTATTGTAGTGCATTTAAGATTATTATAAAAAGTAGTCTCTGGGGGATATAACATTGAATAATAAGAACTCTTGGGTAAGTTAATTCAGTTTATGTTATAGTAGTTCTGGGATTCTGCTTCTGAAAATTAAAAAGTATACAGAATTCTGAGCTATTTGAACCCTGTTTGAACTTCTAATGAAAGACTGTATTTGGCCTCTTTTATGGGAACTTTGTTTTGGGGAGAAGTAAACATTTTTGGGTAATTTTTAATTCATTTTTACAATTTCCCTTTGAGTCAGAGTTCTCAGTAAGGAGTCCAGAGTAGTATATCAGTATCTGTGATATATGTTACATAATTTTCTTTTTCTGAATGATTAAACACAGACCTACTTCACTGTGGGATTTTATAAGAATGCACTTATTAGAGAAGTTGATTATCTTGACACCAGCCCAATATTGTGAACAAATGAATAAAATTTGCCTTGAGTTTTAAACTGTGTACACAATTTTACATTTTTAAAAATTGGTGAAGCACAGTATAAATTTTCTGTTCATTTAGGAGAGGAAGGAAGCTGATGTGATTTGTTTTGAACTTTTCCACATGAATTACCACTGGCTTAAATAGTTATTGATTCTTAAGTTTCTGGAACTATTGTCCTGTTTCTGACAACCTAAATAATATTTAGTATAATTGGAAGGATATTTTTTAAAAAGGAACATTTATTAATTCATTAAAAAATAATAAAAATTATGGCAGAGTATTAGGAAAAAACTTATTTTCCTGTTTTGTGATTATTGGTTATGTTATCTTTTATTGTTTGCAGAATTTTTCCAAGCATCATGCTTATTTCAGAAACAGAAATGTTCATTATATTATAATCTTGTGCTTTCTTACTTAAAAGCTCATTCTAAGTGGAAAATGTAAGTTGTTCTAGCAGGAAAATTGACTTGCTATTCTTCTCTAATGTCAGAGACTTTGTGGGACTTTTCTCTTTCAAATCAGAGGTAGAAGAAGAGAATGGCTAAAGTTAAAAATAGTGAATTTTTTTCCTTTCTTATTTGTCTATTTTTTAGTGCCCTAGATTGATTGTTTATTGTCCAGGAGAACTTATGGTAGGGGTTTTTATGGGAGCCTAGTCACATTTACCATAATTTTACTTTGAATTCTAAAAGGCCAGTGTAGCACTTTACATTTAATAACCTATTAATTTACATAGGGTGTTATTATAATAGCAAAAAAATTGAACAGTCAAAATATAGTATGGAAATGGTGAAATTTAAGATAATCTATGTGGTGGATCTGGCTACTAGATATCATTTTAAAAAACATTTACTGACATGAAAAAGTACAATGTTGAGAGGAAAATCATAATATAAAGAAATATAATACTGTTATTTATAACATACCACATGTAAATGTCTAAAAGGCTTGGCAGGAAATACATAAAATATTCACAGTTATTGTCTCTGGGATGACAGGATTAAGGGTAATTTTGCTGTTAATATTTTTTTCTCACTTCTGAACAATTATTACTTTTGGGGTGGGGGGCAGGTACCAGGGATTGAACTCAGGGGCACTCAACTACTGAGCCACATGGCCAGCCCTATTTTGTATTTTATTCAGCGACAGGGTCTCACTGAGTTGCTTAGCGCCTTGCTGTTGCTGAGGCTGGCTTTGAACTCCTGCCTCATCCTACCAAGCAGAGCCGCTGGGATTACAGGCCTGCACCACTGTGCTTGGCCAATTATTACTTTTATAATTACAAAATGACATTAGAATATTTTTTTAAGGGTTATGAGGGGAAATACTGAAATTCCAAATAACCATTGTTCCAACAAGGAAACTATCTTATGATTCATTGGTAGCAGAATCAACCCAAAATATGGTGTGTATTTGCAGTACACAATACTAGAAACAGGTGATAATTTAGATAAAGGCATTGCTCTAATTACCAGTACCAACATTGTTTTAAGTTTTACATATGTAGATGTTTTGCACTATTTGCACATTGCTTTTCTCCAACCTTTTCTGTTTGCTTCCTACACCAAACTGTTCTTGTTGACAGTGCCACCTATTGATGAACTTCTCTTCCCAGTCTTTCCTCATTACTTCATCAGTTATTAGGCAATGGTTTTGGGATGTTTATGAGATCCCAATATTTTGCTAGTGACTGAGGATACAAAGGTGAATGAAACATGATTTTAGCCTTCAAACTTTGCCTGAGAATGCTTTTTTTCTTTATGAGCCATCAGCACACAATGAATACTCTGCTTTTCCAGTTTCACTGCTAATATTAAGGTAGTAGCTTTTCCTGGTGTTCATATCTTCTAGTAACTTCCTTAGTGGGAAAATGTTTTGAGTTCCCAGACAACCAATATAAAAATGAATTTTTGAAACATTACTTGACTTTATGTTGGGGAATCTTGTATTCTGAAAGGCTGTATTTATATTTATCTATGGTTGTTCTTGTTATTTTTTTAAATGTGTGAGACTTTCTTGGTTCCTTTTTCTTACTTCCTTCAGTTGAAAATCATAAACAAGAGAAGAAATAAAAGAGACAAAGTATCCAGAAAAAAGAAAGATATCATGGGAGTTTTTCTATTAGTGCTACCCTTTATTTTCACTAAAAATAGTGAGTCATCAAAATGAATAAGTATACTAAGTAAGAGATAACAATTTCTGGGTCACTTTGCTAAAGTTTTCCCCTTTTGATCAGTATAAAAATTCATTTTCCATATTTATGTTAAAAGTTTATATGCCTATGTAAACTCACAGTTTAACTATTTTTGGTTTTGAGTAAAAGCTGCAGTACTGAGGAGTGAACCCAAGGGTGTTCTACCGCTAAGCTACATCCCCAGACCTTTTAATTTTGTACAGGATTCCTCTTAAGTTCCCAAGGTTGGCCTCAATCTTGTGATCCTCCTGCCTGAGCCTTCCAAGTAGCAGGGATTACAGGCATGGACCACTGTGCCCCGCTTAAATTCCTTAAATTTGTTTTTGTTTTTATTGTAATATTGTTTTGTAGATGAGACATTTTTATTTTTGAAAAACTTTAAAGTAAATTACCAAAATATGTAGTATACACCCATACCCACATATAAAAATGTTAACATTTTCATTTTGGCTTCAGATACATTTTAATATAAAAAGATCTATGTCATAGTCACCACACTGAATTCTAAAATAGCAGTGTAGAACTTTATACTTCAGTGAAGTTAGACTTTCTTCCCAGTTTCATCTCTCTCCTTCTTCCCTCCCAGTTCATAAACTACATGTATGAACAATATATGGCATTGCTTTGGGTGCTTTTAAAAAGTATTGGCTTTGGAACCATACTTCCTTGTTTTAAATCTTGACTCTGCTACTTAAAAGTTTCATGATATTAGATAAGTTATTTAATCTTTACATGCTGCAATGTCTTCATCTATCAAATAGGGGTAACAGAATTGTCAATTTCATAAGTTTATTGTAAAAATTAAATGTTTATTTGCAAAAGGTGCTCAAAATTGTGCCTGGCACTTTTTTTAATGTGCTGATAAGTTTAAGTAGCTGTTAATATGATTGTATCATAGAATGCATATTTGTTGATATGAATTATTGTTGATACTGTAGGTCCAGTTAATTGATTTTCATTGTTGTGTAATGTTCCATTGAATTAATATACTCATTTTATCATTTCCCCTATTAATGAGTATTAAATTGTTTTCATTTTTTTTTTTTACCTATTATAAACTTTGCCTCATTAATGTCACCACATCTCTTGAAGCAACATGCCAGAATATCTCTAGGTCATATACTTGGTTGTCATACAGCTGGGTTCTAGGGTAGAAGTATCTTTCCCTTTATATTTATAGGATATTGGCAAGCAATGTCTCTCCATATCCTTGCCAGCAGTTAGTGTTGTCAGACTCTGATTTTTTGCCAGTCTGAATGGTATTAAAATGGCATTTCATTTTTGTCTTTTTTTTCATCTTTTAGTATTTTTGGTTATCTCTTCAGTGATTTGCACATTTTCTATTGAGCTGCCTTTTTTCTTAATTATAAGATTTTTTTCAGCATAGTTATAAATGTTAGGGAAGCTTGTTTTTATTTGTTTTTTGAGGTCTTCAAATCTCTTGGAACAATTACCAGTGCAGACCTAAGTTATTATAATTTTAAACCTTAATATATTGTTGATAGTGAACTTTCTAATGTGCTTTCTCAAAATAGGTATAGTTCTTCTAAGACTGAGGAAGTGTTTCGGGAATGTACTGAAAATATATTTTACCGAAAATTACTTAAAATTTGTTGACTTCAAAATCCAGGTAGAATTTTATTAATATGATCAATATTACTTGTTAGTCCAAAATTCAAGAGGCCTCCTGCTTAGGGGAGAATTTTCTGTTCCTATTGCTTCCTTATTAAGGAATCAAAATGTAAACAGATGAAATGACTGACAGACACTTTTATCCACAATACTATAAACTTTTAATCAATGGCAAGATGATTTTACATAGTACTCATTGTATTTCTGTTTTTGCTCGGCCCACTATATATGACTGAGAGAACTAAGATGAGCCTGGTTTATTTTGGCTCATGATTTCAGAGATTTCAGTCCTTGGTCAACTGACCCTGTTGACTTGGGGCCTGTGCAAAGCAGCACTGTCATAGTGAGGAGTGTGTGGTAGAGCATAGCTGCTCACTTTAGAGTGGCTGGAGAGACAAAGAGGAAGACGAGCCACTGGGGTCTCTAGCTCCTTCAAGGGCACTCCCTCAGTGACCAAATTTTTTCCACTACGTCTTGTAATGCCATGGTCAAGACTTCAACACACTGGCCTTTGGGAGATATTTAAGATCTAAACTATAGCAGATACAGCCAGGTATTTTGTGGAATGCCCTTCATTTTGGTTTGTCTGATGTTTTTTTCATCGTTAGACTGGAATTTTGGATTTGGGGAAGGACAACCACAGAGATAAAGTGGCAATTTCACTGCATCATTTCAAAGGTAAATACTAGCAATAAGGGCTGTCATTAATATTGCTGGATCATCTTGCTGAATTGCTTTATAATTATTCTTGCTGAATAATTATAAAAAGGTGACTTTTATTAGGTTGGCTTACTCGACCAGAAGCTGGATAGTTCATGATGGCTTCTGCAGGCTGGAGAGCTGGAAGAACCAGTAGTTGCACAGTCCAAGAGGCTGAAGCCCTAGAACAAGAGGGATCAACGGTGCTATCCTAGTCCAAGACCAAAGGCTTCTGGAGAATCACTGGCAGAGTCCACTTTGGAAGAGTGAAGAAACAAGAGTCCCATATCTTCAGATGATCTCAGCAGCAATTGAGAACCATGATGAAGAAGAATCAAGCTTGCATAGCCTGCTGCTTCCTTGTCTTCCAACTTTTATTCCATCTAAGCCATCATCCTATTGGATGGTGCTGCCTACACTTAGGGAGGGTCTCCATTTTCAGTTGGCTATCCTACATGCCAATCATTCCTAGACACACCCTCACCCACACACCCATAAGCCTTTAATCTTTGACATCTCTTAATCCAATCAAGTTGACAATTCAAATTGACCACTACACTGTAGTAGTACAGGATTCTCTACTGTAAAGTTTTCTCATAGTCTACTTTTTAGAAACAAGTCACCAAGTATAGACCAAACCCTGAGAATTAGGCATTACCTTATTGAGGACTCCTTTAATTTGTAAAATTATTTGTAATTCTATTGAGAAATTTTCCTCCTCTCCCTCATTTATTGTGTTGCTCAATTTGTTTCACCCCTTTCAGATTGGCTCCTGTGATCAACAGGACATAACCCATCATTTGCTTGCATTAAGATGCTCCAGTGCCCGTCTTGTATATTCCCTGCTACAGCCCTAGCATCAGCCTTCTCCTAAGGATCCCATGTTCCTTTTATTGGAGGATGATAGGTTCTGGGTACTAGACATGCTTATTACTATTGGTAGTCCTTCATAGTGCATGGACTTAGAAAATACATGTATGTATATTAACATATATGCTAACAGAACTATTTTTGTTTGTCTACATTTAAGCAGAATATGAGTTCATGCTAACATCTTTGACTAATTCACTAACACATGGTTTATTCTAGCTTTGTCTCCTTGCTTATCCATATACCCCCCTCCAAAAACTAGAGACCTGATTCTCACCATCTGACATCCATTTACTTCTTTGTTCAATCCCAAATATACATATATAGCAGAATTATTAATCTGTATCTCTGTGAGAATTGACTTTAACACCTAGAGCAGTATTTATTGTTACAGTTACTTTTGTCTTTAGCCTTAGTGTTTCTAGTCAAAACATTGTTTCCCAAAGATACTTAGGTTAGAACCTTTTCTCCTTATCCTCCATATTTTAATTTTATTTTTATAAATTGGTGTAAATTACATAATAATTACACATAAAACTTTAAAATAGTTTCCTCGCTTAACTATAGGTTCATATGATTTTCTTTTTCTGACTTTTGTGGCAAAAGCAGTTCCCTCCATGAAAGTGGTATTTCTTTCTTTTTAAAAATTTTTTATAGTTGTAAATGGACCAAATGCCTTTATTTTATTTGTTGATTTTTATGTGATGCTAAGGATCGAACCCAGTGCCTCACATATGCTGGGCAAGTGTTCTGCTACTGAGCTACAGCCCCAGCCCTGAAAGCAGTATTTCTTGAGGAGGTTTAGTCAGAATAGTATTCCTTTATTTGGTTGTTAGTTTACTTCTTTATATATAGACCAAATTATTGCTTCAGATGTTTTTAGTAGTACATATTGAGATATGCCATTTAGTGGATCAGTAAGACCATTGCAAATAAACAAATAGAGAATATTATTTGAGAGCTGTATTTTAAAAATATTTTTTAAGTTTTTGTTGGGCCTTTATTTTTTACTCATTTTTATGTGGTGCTGAGAACTGAACTATTGCCTCATGCATGCTAGGCAAGTGCTCTATCACTGAGCTACAACCCTGGATTGAGAGCTGTATTCTTTTAATAACTTTCTATGTACTAGCTCATTTAACTCTCCTAAGTAGTCTGTGAATTAAGTACTTCATTATTTTGTCTTATGTGTGTGTGTGTATTTTTTCAGTACTAAGGAGTGAATCCAGGACACACTCCCACTGAGCTACATTTCCAGCTCCCCTTTTATTTTATATCTTTTGAGACAGGGTCTCACTAAGTTACCCAGGCTTGCCTCAAACTTGTGATCTTCCTGCTTCAGCCTCCTCAGTAGTTGGGATTTCAGGCAGGCACCACTGCACCTGACTATTTTGTCCATTTTAAAGATGAGGAAATTAGACACTTTGTGGTTAAACAATTTATATAAGGTCACACAGCTAGTAAGTGACAGCTACAGTTTAAATGCAGCCAGTCTGATTGTGGAGCCTGCCCTCTTAATCACTTTGATATATTACCTGTAAATAACAAGAAGAGCTCAAAGAGTGGTAAGTGTTATAGAGGGAAACAGGGTGATTGAGAGAATGAAAAAGAATCCTCAAGAAAGTTGTTAGGGAAGTCCTCTCTTAGGACATAACATTTGACAGATAAGGACTCCCAAGCTTCTGGGATTATAGGTGTGGGCCACCTCTTTATTCCATTAACCTTGTGTATGTGTGGTACTGGGGATTTAACCCAATGGCACTTTACTACTGAGCTGCATCCCTAGCTCTTTTTATTTTTTATTTTGAGACAGGGTCTCCCCTAAGTTGCACAGGCTGGCCTGGAACTTGTGATCCTCCTGCCTCAGCCTCCTGAGTCCCTGGGATTGCAGGTGTGTGTCATTACACCTGGCTTCCTTTATGTCTTTTAAGTCTCAGTTAAGGCAATACTTCCTCCAGAAATCCTTCTCAGATCTCTGCTCTTTTCTGGATTATGGGATCCCTTCTGGAATAATCTGTTAGTTACTGTGTCATATCTCAAGCACATCAGTTACCTGGCCCTGAGAAGGCACTCGGATGTATCAAAGTCATTGTACTGTCATGTATAACTAATTAAAACAAATAAAAAAATTGTTGAGTGAATTATTGTAATATTGGAGAGGCAGTATAAAATAATTGACTTTGGCGGTTGGGGTTGTGGCTCAATGGCAGAGTGATTGCTTCACATGTGAGGCAATGGGTTCTATCCTCAGCACCACATAAAAATAAGTAAACAAAATAAAGATATTGTGTCTACACATAACTAAAAATTTAAAAAATAGATAAATAAATAAATAATTGGCTGTGGATTCAGACTGTGTACCTGGATTTGCTAATGGATTACCTTTCTTTTCCCCCTCTGTGTACACCTATTTCTTCCCCTATAAAATGGGTATAATGATGCCTTCATAATGTGGTGAAGCTTAAATTTGTTAATACAAATAAAAGTATTTTTAAATCCATTAATTTACTTGATGGGGGAGGATTTTTTATTGGTTCATTTTAATTATGCATAATAGTAGAATTAGTTGTAACATTTGTACATGTGTACAATATAGTAGTATAATTTGATCGGTTTTGTTCCACAGTGCTTCCCCCCTTTTTCCCCTCCTTTCTCCCCCTGTTCCCCTTCCTCTATACTACTGGTCTTCTTTCTGTTTTCATGAGACTCCCCTTACCTTTTTCTCTTTTTGGGGGGGTGGATGGGTACTGGGAATTTTAGGTGCTCAACCCCTAAGCCACATCCCCATCCCTTTTATTTATGTAGACAAACAAATATAGTTCTATGTTAGCATATATGTTAATATACATACATGTATTTTCCAATTTTGAGACAGGGTAGTTGCTTAAGGCCTTGCTAAGTTGCTGCTGCTGGTCTTGAATTTGCAGTCCTGCCTTCTGAGTTGTTGGGATTACAGTCGTGTGCTGTTACACCCAGCTCCCCACATTTTTTTCTTTCTTTTTTTTCTCTTTTTAGCTTCTGCACATGAGAGAGAACATGACTCTTGACTTTCTGAGTTTGGCTTATTTTGCTTGACCTAATGCTTTCAAGTTCCATGTGTTTTCCTGCAAATTACATAATTTAATTCTTTTGCCTGAGTAGAACTCCATCATGTATATATCCCACATTTTCTTTATCCATTCATACATTGATAGACGCCTAGGCTGGTTCAATGGTTTGGCTGTTGTGAAGTGTGCTTCTGTGGACACTGGCGTTCATATATTGCTATAGGATGCTGACTTTAAGTAGATAAAATAGAATAATATCTGGCAGTTAGGAAATGTTTTATTATACCCATAGTTACCCTTAACATATGTTAATTTATATGTCTTTTTCCTCTGTTAATCTTCAAATTAGTGAATGACTGAACAAACAAACTAATCCTGGGTCTTAAAAGATACATTTCTAACTTTTGAGAATATCGTGGCAAGTTAATCATTTTTCTTTTTTTCTAATAGCTCCAATATTTGGTCTCAACATCTTGTCACAAATTTGAGATTGGCATTAATGATAATTAGCATTTCTTATTTATACTGTATAATTAGTTGCTTATTTAAAATTCAATATAGTTTTTTAGTAGTACTTTTTTTTGTTTCTTTTTTTTTTTTTAATCTTTATTTTATTTATTTTTATGTGGTCCTGAGGATCGAACCCAGGGCCTCGCACGTGCTGAGCGAGTGCCCTACCGCTGAGCCACAACCCCAGCCCTAGTAGTACTTCTTAAGTTATTGGCATGTCCTTTGCTTACTCTTATGCTTCAGTTAGTCTGTACTGTTTGAAACCAGAGTTTCTCTGCTTCTGTTGGCAGGTGGGGTCTGCACAAGCTGCAGGCCTCTGCAGCCAAGAAATTTGTTGCAGCTCTTAATGGCAGGCCGCGCCTTTCACTGTTGCAGCAGACCCCAGCAGCTCACCATCAATTTCTTCTTCTTTCTGGGTTCTTGTCTCATAAATTCAAAGAATGAAATCCACAGACTGGGATGAGTAAGTGTGAGAGCAGTATTTATTCACGAGTATAAAATCAGAATCCTGCAGTGTGAGAGGGGAACCTGACAAGGGTTGCCAGTCTCAATTTATATAGCACTCCGGTGGATGCTGTTAGTCTAGATTTATGCTAATCAGGATTTGAAAAAGGTCCCAATGCTATTGGTCTAAAATTATACTAATTAGGGTTTGGACAAGTACTAATGTTTTTGATTAGCTGTGAATTCCATTCTGTTTTCTCCCCACTTCTTGGAAAGCCAGAAGTTGAAGTCAGTGAATCCAGCATGCTTGGTGAGGGGTCTGGAGCTGCAGTGCTGCACAGAGCGTGTTTCTTCAGCAGGCATCCACACTGGGTGCAGGCTGGGCTGCTGTGATGTGATAGATTGGCTTGCCCTGGGTCACTTGTGCTTGTGCTTCATCCTGCGTACATGATGCTTCATCCTGCTTAGACTGCCACTGTGCCACTTCACTGCTCTACTTTTTGGCAAGGACTAGTGGGCTGGCTGCATGGCTTGGTGACCAGGAAGCCATCTGACTAGCGTTTAACCAGTCTTTCCCAGTATGGATTAAGGTGGGAGGGGTGTAGCTGTGCTAAGATTGTGCTTTTTATTTGTGAGATGAATTGAAGCAAGGAGAAAAATGTTGAACAAGGGGACAGAATGGGGAATTTGTAGAACTTCCTAACAACTTCTGAGTCAGACTTACACATTATCCCTTCTTTCTTTGGTATAAAATAAATTCTTATAAGATTGGACAATTATAATCAAATGTAATTTCAGTAAGCACTTTCTAGAGGCATATTATAAGTCATTAGAAATTACTAATGCCTCTTCCTTTTTCCATTATTGTAAACAATTAAGACTTGCTTACTTAAAATCTTTTTATGACAATTACTGTTTAATTTTTCATAAAATTATGAAATTAAGATTTTTTTGTGTGAAATAACAGAACTTTCAATGGTTTTATATAGTAACAAAGAACTTATTTCATCCCCAGTCCCTATATGATTATTGTGAAAGCTATAAAAATCTCTCCCATTTTCAAGTGAAAGCCAGTTTGGGTAGTCTTTTAGCTTCTGCATAGTGAATTTGAAGTTTGAGTCATGTTATTTTATGAATACATGTATATTCAACTTTATATTAATAACATTATTAATATATCTTTTTTTAAATTTAGCAAATATTTGCTGACTGCTGTCTGCTAGGGACTGTTCTAAAACATATATTTACAGCTAGAGAGATAAAATTGCCTAATCTCAAAGAATTTATAATGTAGTTGAGAAGAGTAGATGTCCAAAGAAATAATTACATATAAAAGATATGTGCAGGATACTTATGAAACATAAGACATACCTCACAGAACTGAAAAACAAAAACAAAACCAGTCCTAAAATTTATTTGGAAGAATAAAAGACCCAGAATAGCCTAAAATTCATTTGGAAGGATAAAAGACCCAGAATAGCCAAACCAATCTAAGTCAAAAAAACAATACTGGAAATATCACAATAATACAGAGCTATAGTAGCAAAAACTTCATGGTACTGGCATAAAAATAGACACATAGACTTATGGTGCAGAATAGAAGGCACAGAGACAAATCCACACATGTATGGTCAACTAATCTTTGACAAAGGTATCAAAAATATGCATTGGAGAAAGGACAGCCTTTTAACAAAACATGCTGGGAAAACTGGTTATCCCTATATAGAACAATGAAACAAGATCCTTTCCTCTCACCCTGCACAAAAATTAACTCAAAATGGATCAAAGACCTTGGAATCAGACCAGAAACTACAACTCCTAGAAGAAAATGTATGTTCAACACTCTAGGACATAGGCACAAGCAATGATTTTCTCAGTAGGACCCCCTAAAGCTCAGGGAATAATGCTCAGTTAATAAATGGGATGTCATCAAATTAAAAAGCTTCTGTACAACAAAGGAAACAATGTGAAGAGAGAACCTACAGAATGAGAGAAAATCTTTAATGGCTACTTTTCTGACAAGGTTAATATCTAGAATATATGAAGAACTCAAAAATCTGGGACTGGAGTTATAGCTCAGTGGTAGAGCGCTTGTGTGAGGCCCTGGGTTTGATCCTTAGCACCACGTATAAATAAATAAATAATAAAAAGATCCATTGTCAACTAAAAGAAGTAATAGCCCAAAACCAAACAACCCAGTTAATAAATTCACAATTAAATTAAACAGATACTTCTCAAAACAAGAAATAGAAATGGCCAACAAATATATGAAAAATGTTAAATATCATTAGCAATTAGAGAAATGCAAATTAAAACTATGATATGACCCAGCTATAATATTTCTTGATATTTATCCTAAAGAATTAAAGTTATCATACTGTAGTGATATGTGCATACCCATATTTATAGCAGCACAATTCACATTAGCCAAACTATGGAACGAGCTTAGGTGTTCCATCAACAGATGAATGGATAAAGAAAATGTGGTATAAATACACCATGGAGTTTTTATTCAGCCATAAAGAAAATTGAAATTATTTCATTTGCAATAAAACAGATGGAACTGGAGACCATTATGTTAAGCAAAATAAGCCAAACTCAGAAGGTCAAGGGTTGCATGTTTTGTCTCATACGTGGAAGCTAGAGGGGGAAAAGGAAAAGAAAGATGTATGTGTGGCAGGGTGGGGATCTAATGAAAATCACAAGGAGATCCATTGAGTAAAGGGATGGGGGTGGAAAGAGGTAAGTGCTGAGAAGTGATATGACCAAATTATGTTGTTATATTGTGTGCATCCATAAGTATGTAACAACAAATACCATCATTGTGTACAACTATACTCACCAATAAAAAAAGAAAATAGAATGGCAGCCTCCAAGGGGAAAGAAGTTGTGGAAAACTTGCAAGAATAAGTCTTAAGTATTTCATAGGGCTGGCCATTTGAATAGGAGGACATGAATTGCAAAGGTACTATAGAGTTGTGTAAAAAGAGGACTTCAGTATGGTTAATGGCAATTTTTGTATTATTCAACTTAATGAAACTGAAATTAAAATATTTTTTCAAATGTGTCCGCATGGCAGTAAATATGAACTTTTTTTAAAATAAAAACTGTAGATTATAAAATATTCAAGTTATTTGTTCTGTAACCTTCATGTCACTCTTGAGAATGAGATGTTATTGATCACTTCCTTTCAAACTCCTTTATCAAAATTTTTGAGTTTTGCTTGGTTGGTATGTTAGTTTCCTTTCTGCTCATTTTTCCTGTTTAAGCATAGACCTTCATAGAGTAGATGACAGAAAATGATAGAGCTTGTAAAACTTAAAAAGAGCATAATTTTATAAAAGCAAATAGTGAAAATAATTGAGGTAAATCTCTAACATGACTGATGTCAACACTAAAATTTTGTAATTTTAGAGAAAAGAGCATGTATAGGTTATTTTGTAAAATATTATTTTATATAATTTTTCCCCTGTAGAATTGTACCTACCATTAAGCAAAACCCATGTAAGCAATTGGCAGGATGCTTTGTGCTTCACTGCTTTGTTCACCTGATTAACACCTTTACTTCCCTTTTCAATTCTTTTATCCACTCATTCATGATTCCTACTCCACCCCATCACAAATAACCAACCAACCAAATAAAAAATCCCCCTAAAAGTCCAGGTTGACTATTCTGAGAAGTGACTGAAGTGAGGAGAGAAGAGAGGTACTTGTGGCCAGTTTTGTGGTGGTGATGGGGTGTGTTTATATATGTGTGTTTCAGGCATGAGGTTTATGTTCAAATAGCAAACTCAAAATCATCACCATTGTCACCAAGATCACATGTAGGGACTTTCTTGCTGTTTTACAAATCCATCAGTCTTCCTTTCTTCACTTCAATTGCTTAAATATGTCTCCCCCCTATTTTTATTTGACATATATTCAAGTGTGCTTTTTAAAAAAATTTTGTTGATAGACCTTTATTGTATTTATTTGTATGTGGTGCAGAGAATCGAACCCAGTGCCTCACACGTACCAGTTAATGAGCCACAGCCACAGCCCCTCGAATGTGCTTTTAATAGTATATCGGGAGGGCTGGGGTTGTGGCTCAGCGGTAGAGCACTCGCCTTGCACATGTGAGACCCTGGGTTCGATCTTCAGCACCACATAAAAATAAACAAAATAAAGATACTGTGTCCATGTATAACTAAAAAAAAAATTTTAAATAGTATATAGGGAAAGGGTGATGAACAGAGAAAAAGAAAGATATGCTTTTGTGCTTGTTCTTTTTTTTTGGAACACCCTCCCACCTCTCCTCTATCATCCTATTCATATTGCAGGGTTTAGATTGTTTCTCTTTTTTGATTCCTCAAGCCTGAGCTTTTGTGTTCTTTGCTTTTCTTTGATTACTCCTGTTAAGAGCTTAAACATTATCATACTGATTATTTACTTCTCTTTTCTTTAAATATATTTTTAGTTGTAGATGGACACAATATCTTTAGTTTGTTTATTTATTTAGTTTGTTTATGTGGGCTAAGGGTCAAACCTGGTGCCTTACACGTTCTAGGCAAGCATTCTACCACTGAGCCATAACCCCAGCCCTTACTGGTCTTTTCTATTAAACTCCTGTAAGATAAAATCATGGCTCAGTTTGTCTTTGTATTGCCATTGTCTACTACAGAGGCTGGCGTACCATAGGGGTATCATTTCTAGATCCTTGGTTGCAAACAAGAGTCAACTCTGGTTAGCTGAAGCAAAAGAGAAAGGATTTTTTTTTTTTTTTTTTTTGAAGGGAATTGGTTATTCCACAGAAATGACTTGAAGATTGGAGAGCCAGACTCAGACAAATAGGAGATGGACAAACCTTAGAACTAGACCATAGCCAAAGTAATAACCATAGGGATAGTCTTTTCCCTTCGAAGACACCATTGATGCCACTGGATGCCATTTGCCTTTTGGGGGGTGCTGTATGTCACTGACCTAAGAATGAATTATTTCTTATTTATAAATAGCAGAAAGTAATTTCCCATTGTCTTGAATGCTCGAAGTCCAAGATCGGAGTTCCTGAGTGGTCAAAGCCTTCTTTTGTTGTGGCAGAATGCCAATTTCTTATTGTGGATCCTCCCATGGCAGAAAGAGCCCTAAGAATGAATGAATGGGTGGATGGATGGATTTATTTTAAGCACTCTACCACTGAGCTACATCCCCAGCCCAGAAAGAATTTACAATTCTTTGTGACTTTAAATTTAAATTCTGTGTGAATGCATTTAAGTGACCAGTCTGTGTGCCTCCTCAAGCAAGGAGAGCAGGTATCTGGCCTTTTTAGCTTCATGATGGACTCTAAAATCTAGCTTTTTAAACACATGTGTTGGATTCTATATAGAGAGGGGGAGCTAACTCAATTGCTAGACAATAAAATATAAAACTGACATATGCCCATTTCCATAAACACCCATTTAACAATTATCAGGTGAACAAATGAGAGAACCAGTTATGATTTCCTATCTCTAAACTTTCATATCACTAAGCATTGAACTGATTGTGGTACAGTAATGTAACTCAAAACAGTTTAGTACCAAACCTTAAAAAAATCAAAAGATAAGGGGTTGGGGTTGTGGCTCAGTGGTAGAGTGCTTGCTTGCCTAGCATGTGTGAGGTACTGGGTTGGATTCTCAGCACCACATAAAAATAAATAAATAAAATAAAGGCATTGTGTTCATCTATAACTAAAAATATATATTTAAAAAAAACAAAAGATAACAGCATTAGAAAAAATTTTTATTTTTAAAATTTGTACCACATCATTTAATTATTTAAATCAAATTATTTGAATTAAATTTTAACTTTTTTTAGCCCCCCTCCCCCCCGCCCCCCCCCCCTACGTAAGCACAAGCTTATTTGCTTATCTGATAATCTAACACTGGATGGAACTAGGATTTGATTGCAGAACATATAACTGCTATACCTCACTACTTTTTACAGTTTATGTGGTTGCATTCAGCAATTTAAAAAAAAAAGAACAACAAAACAACATTTTAGACAGCTCAAAGGAATGTTTCTGCTAACTAAAAATGATAGAGGTGTTTATTTCTAAGGCATTGTTTTCATCAAGTATGAGGTCTTACAACCACTTTGGAAAAACTTTTTTTGTTGTTGTCTACCAAAGCTGAATGTTCATATATCCCATATGGTAGCAATTTCATTCTTAGTATTTTTTTTAATGCATGTGCTTGTGTATCAAAGGACGTGTAAAATGCTTTATGTGTGACTTTGGAATCAAGCCAGGTGTCTATTAATAGAGTGGATAAATAAAATTGTATATATTTAAAATGAAAAACTATATACAGAAACCAAAGTGAACAAACTATTTCTAGGAGTTTGAATATGGCAGAATCTCAAAAACATTGTGAAGTGAAAAAAGCTAGACCAAAAAGTGTGTACTGTATGAGTTTTTCATTTATATGAAATTTAGAGATAAAACTAGTATTACAATTCAAGACAGTGGTTCTCTTTGGGAAGGTTGGAGGGAGATTCCTGTTACTAGTTAATACTCTGTTTTTTGACCTGGGTGGTGTTTATCATGGATAGTATGGCCACTTTGTGATAATTCCTGGAACTGTACTCCTTTCTATATGTGTTATACTTAAAAGGGGGGCACAGTGGTCTGTACCTATAATCCCAGCAACTCTAGAGTTTGAGATAGGAGGACTGCAAGTTTGAGGCCAGCCTAGGCAATTTAGTGATACCCTGTCTCAAAATAAAAGGGGCAGGGGGTGTAGCTCAGTGGTAGAGTGTCCCTGGAATCAATTCCCAGAACTGCAAAAAAAGAAAGGGAAAAAAAATCTAAAACAAAAACAGAAAGCCCTGTACTTGTATATGGACTATCTGGGGGAGTGAGCATGGCTAAGTGAACCCCTCAAGTTGTATGCAAAGTTTTATCTAAAACATCTCTGTGTATTTTAGGGGAGAAAACTTTCTCTAAAATTAATTAGATCTTTGAAGAGAGTCATGACCCCAAAACAACTAAGAGCCCATGTAACCAAGTTCTGTATATTCATAAAAATTATTAATATATTTATTATGGATAGCTTCTTTTTACAATAAGATAAATTCTTGCCTCTAAGACTAGACCCTCTGTGGTTTGGATCCTATTCCCCCACACTTTCTCAAGGTTTTTGCTTTAAAATCATCTTCCCAGTCATCTTCTTTCTCACCTTCATTCTAATTTTCTCTCTCTACTGAATGGTTGCCATTGGCATACCTCCCTTAATTTAATTCATTGTTTTAAAAGCCCTCTGTTGATTCCATATCTTCTACCAGTTACCATTGCATTTCTTTGCTCCCTTTTATATCAAAACTCCTCCAAAGGATTACTTATAATTCTTCACCTCCAGTTGTCTCTTTAGCTTATTCCAGTTGGAGTTTCCTTTATATTAACACTTAACTAGCTTTTCTCAAGGTCATGCTGATTTGAGTTTTGCTAAAATAGTTAAAAAGTAGTTAGTACCTCTTTGTGGGGAAGTAGGGTGAGTGTGCCTGTGCTATAAAGAATTGATTTGATCATGTTTCTCATTTTATGCTGTACTTCAGTCCTTGACTTATTCAGGATCCTCTTTAATTTCATTTTTCTTTATCTACTCATCTTCATTCCCATTCTTTTTGCTTCATTTATTTTAATATGTTCTATATATTATCCTGAATATATCTTTGAAAACAAAGGTGCTATTTTGGGCATATATTTTTAGTCTATACATTGCTGTGTTGCCACAGATTCCTTTATTTTTTACTATATTCACCCAAGACTAAATTTAAAGAATTTATCTATGTTTCTGTTTTTATCTATTTCTTTTCTTTTTATATACCTTTATTTCACTTATTTTTTTTTATGTGGTGCTGAGGATCGAACCCAGGGTCTCGCACATGTGAGGCGAGCGCTCTTGCTGAGCCACAACCCCAGACCCCTGTAAATATCTATTTCATTGTGGTATTTAATCTTATCTTCCACATTTAAAAATTATTCCTTTTGGTATGACACTTTGTTTTTTTTTAATTTGCTATTTTAAAAATTTGTTCTTTTTAGTTATACATGACATTAGAATGTATTTTGACATATCATACATACATGAAGTATAACTTCCCATTTTTATGATTGTACATGATGTGAGTTAAACTGGTCGTGTGTTCATATATGAACATAGGAAAGTTATGTCCAGTTCATTCTACTGTCTTTCCCATTCCCATCCTCTCTCCCTTCTCCCTGTTTCCCCTGTCCAATCCAGTGAACTTCCACTTCTCCCTCCCCCCACCTATTGTGAGTCAGCATCCGCAAATCAGAGAGAACATTGGTTTTATGGGATTATTTCACTTAGCATGATAGCCTCCAGTGCCATCCACTTGCCAACACATGTCATAATTTCATTTTTTGTGGCTGATTAATATTCCATTGTGTATATGTACCACATTTTCCTTATCCATTCATCTGTTGAAGGGCACCTAGGTTAGTTCCATAGTTTATTATTGTGAATGGAGCTGCTATGAACACTGATGTGGTCGCATCACTATAGTATGCTGATTTTAAGTCCTTTGGTTATATGCCAAAGAGTGGGATAATTGGGTCAAATGGTGGTTCCATTCTGAGGAATCTCTATACTGCTTTCCAAGTGATCACACCAATTTGCAGTCCCACCAGCAATGTATCAGTGAACCTTTTTGTCCACACCCTCACCAACATTTACTGTTATTTGTATTCTTGATAATTGCCATTCTGACTGGAGTGAGATGAAATCTCAGTGTAGTTTTAATTTGCATTTCTCTAATTGCTAGTGTGTCGAACATTTTTTCATATATCGTTGACCATTCATATTTCTTCTTCTGTGAAGTGTGTATTCAGTTCCTTTGCCCATTTGTTGTTTGAGTTACTTATTTATTTTTTGTTCAGTTTTTTGAGTTCTTTATATATCTTAGAGATTAATGCTTTATCTGAGGTGCAGGTGGCAAAGATTTTCTCCTGTTCTGTAGGCTATCTCTTCAGGTTCTTGATTGTTTTCTTTGCTGACACTTTGGTTTTTTCCATTCATGCATTCAACAAATAAATGGGTTATACAGTAGTAAATATAACAGAAAAATCCCTACCCTCATGGAATTTACAATCTTGTGGAAAGAAAGAAAAAACAAATAACTTAATTAAATAAAATATATAGTATGTTAGACGCTGAAAATGCTAAGTTTAGAAAATTAAAACAAGGCAGGAGAGAATATGGCATAAACATCCCAGGTTCAAATTTATACCCTTCCTGGTGAATTTATAGGGTATAAGTATGTCTGTGGTGGGGAAATAGCTTTGGGCCTGAAGGAGAGTTGCCAAAGAAATAGTTATGTTTTGGCCAGGCATGGTGGCACTCACCTGTAATCCTAGCAGCTTAGGAGACTGAGGCAGGAGGATTGAAGGTTGAAGCCAGCCTCAGCAACTTAGCAAGACCGAGTTTCAAAATAAAATATTAAAGGGCCTGGAGATGTGGATCAGTGGGGATGTGGTTGAACCCTTGGGTTCAATCCCTGGTACCAAAAAGAAAAAGAAAGAATTCTGTTTTGGCTAATAGATATTTATATAGCATTATTAGGTAGGTATTTTGGATCTCAGTGATAGGACATGGCAGGTGAGAAATTTGAGAACAATCAGCATTTAGTGGAACTAGTACATTGGAGGTTGGTTTGATGCTGAAAATAGGTTAAGGGAGTTTAAAGAATAGGAGAAACATTTTGTTAGTGCTAGTCTGGTCATAAGAATATTTAGAGAGCAACGTGTCATCCAGCCTCACTAAGCTGATCTGCTTGTCTTTGTCACTTCTGGGACACTGTTTCAGCTTTTGTGGAATATTCTACATGGTATAGTAGCAAGAAATTTGGGATAAGAAATTTCAGGCCCTGCTCTGCTGCTGCTGAATTGTGCTACTTTGGATAAGTCAAATTAGCCTTCCTAGGGACTGGGGATATGGTTCAGGTGGTAGCATACTTGCCTGGCATTCGTGAGGCACTGGGTTCGATCCTCAGCACCACATAAAAATAAAAAAAAATTAAGATGTAAAAAAAAAATTAGCCTTCCTAACTTTAATTTCTTCATCAACAAAATCAGATTGAACCAAAAGATTTTTGAGGTCCCTTTCTACTCTGAAATTCTGTGAATCTCTTAATGAAATTCAGTTGTAAATAATCTTTAATAGTTTGTTGAAAACACTTTTTTCTGCTACTTTTAATTTTTTTTGAATTTTTTATTTTGTATTTTTTGAATTTTGTATTTTTGAATTAAGAAAACTTCTTTTTTCCCCATATCTTTATTATTTATTTAGTCAGTTTTAATGTGGGGCTGAAGATCAAACCCAGTGCCTCACATGTGCTAGGCAAGGGCTCTACCACTGAGCCACAACCCCAGCCCTGAATTTTTTAAAATTGAAATTAAAAACTACATATTTGTGGAGTACCATGTGGTATTTCAATATATTTATACATTTTACACTTATTTATTTGGTACCAGGAATTGAACCCAGAGACACTTAACCACTGAGCCACATACCCAGCCCTTTTTTATATTTTATTTAGAGACAGGGTCCCGCTAAGTTGCCTTGTTATGTTGCTGAGGCTGACTTTGAATTACTATCCTCCTACCTCAGTCTCCCAAGTTGCTATTTATACATTTTATAATGTTTAAATAAGGGTAAGTGTATCTGTCTCCTCCAGTATTTATCATTCTTTTGTGGTGAAACATTTAAAATCCCTTCTCCCTTTTTTTTGAAATGTATAGTGTGTCATCATTATCTATAGTCACTCTACTGTTCAGTAAACACCAGAATTTTTTTCTCAGTCTTTTTTTTAATTTGTTCTAATTACTTATACATGACAGTGGAATGCATTTTGTTGCACCATACATAAATGGAGTATAACTTGTCATTTGTCTGATTGTACATGATGTAGAGTTACACAGGTCATGTAATCATATATGCACCTAGGGTAATAATGTTTGATTCCTTCTACTATTATTCCTACTCCCATGCCCCCTCCTCTCCCTTCACTCCCTTCTATCCAGTCCAAAATACTTCTATTCACCCTCTCCCTTATTGTGAATTAACATCTGCACATCAGAGAAAACATTCGGCCTTGGTTCTTTGGGATTGCCTTATTTTGCTTAGTATGATATTCTCCAGCTCCATTCGTTTACTGGCAAATGCCATAATTTCATTTTTCTTTAAGTCTGAGTAATATTCCATTGTGTATATATATTCACATTTTCTTTATCCATTCATCTGTTGAAGGGCATCTAGGTTGGTTCCCTAGTTTATCTATTGTCAATTGAGCTGCTATAAACATTGATGTGGCTGCGTCATTGTAGTATGCTGATTTTAGGTCCTTTGGGTATAAACCTAAGAGTGGGATGACTAGATCAAATGGTGAGAACACCAGAACTTATTTCTCAAGCCATCTAACTTTAACTTAGTGCCTGTTGGCCAACCTTTTCCCATCCCTCTATCACCCCTGTTCTTCCCAGCCTTTGGTAACCACTATTCTACTCTCGAAATCAAAATAGAATTAGTTGGAAAGAGTAAAACCAGTTTTAAGTACTTTTTAGAAAAATTCTAATTCACAGTACCATTAATATTGTCAGTAGTGCTCACTTCCCTAAGTAACACCAGCATTGTTTAATGTCTTTTTTTTCAGTTATAGATGGTACCTTTATTATATTTTTTATTTTTATATGGTGCTAAGGATTGAATCCAGTGTTTGACATGTGCTAGGCAAGCATTCTACCCTTGAGCTACAATCCCAGCCCCAAGTTAAATGTCTTTTTTTTTTTTGGTGTCACATTTGTTGAATTTTATATAGTATCTCAAAGTTAAATTGCTGTAATTATTCTCCAGGCTAATGATTCTTCCAGACATTTGGGTTTCTTTCCACATTAAGTGTTTGCTTATAGTCTTAGATCATATGGTAGATCTTAAAAATTTAAAAATGATATGTTTATTAACTGGAAGGGGTAACAAAAGCGGGCACAGTGGTACATCCCTATAATTCCAGGCACTGGGGGGCTGAGGCAGGAGGATCACAAGTTCAAGGCCAGCCTCAGCCACTTAGTAAGGCCCTAAGCAACTTGGTGAAACTCTGTATCAAAATGAAAAGGGCTGAAGAAACTCAGTGATAAAGTAGGGCTGGGTCAAATTCATATATATATATATATATATATATATATATATATATATATATATATGATGGGCAATAGAATTCTCAAAGTTGTTTTCAAGTATATAAATTTTCAGTGTCTTTTTCAGTTACCATGGTATTTGTTACAGTTTTTGAGGAAAATGGAAAGGGATTTTTAATTCTTAAAGTGTATTTATTTATTTATTTTAATTTTTTTTAATTGTAGTTGGACACAATACCTTTATTTTATTTATTTTTATGTGGTGATGAGGATCAAACCCAGCGACTCGCACGTTCTAGGCGAGCGCTCTACCGCTCAGCCCCAGCCCCAGCCCTTAAAGTTTATTTAAATGGGTGGTGACATAAGATATTGAAAAGACTGAAATATTCAGCATTAAGCAACAGAACTATAAACCTTATATATCTTTTCAAAAAAGTAGATATACAGTTTTGAGTAGTTTTTAAATGATTGTGAAGTTTAGAGATGAAAAACCACATTCCATGTTATTTGAGAGAAACAGATTCCACTGTTGGCAACCATTCATTTTAGATATAGCTAACAAATGTATTTGATAATTCATGAGGAAGTAAGAAGTTTGCAATATGAAGGGTGGTATGCATATGGGAAATTAAGTAAAAGATTATGGTGCAAGGAGGAAATTTAAAACTAGACTTCCCTTTCACTCCAAATTGGTAACACTGTACATTTGTATTTCATGTATAATACCAAATATGAATAGATTTTCATTGCAAGATTAGTAGTTGACATTTGTTACTAACTTATAGGCAATCTGATTTCACTGTGGGAACGATAAATTTCATAGTTTCTTTATTTTAAAAGAATGTATGAAGCATTAAAAATTTTCCAGAAACCATTTCCCCATCCCTCTCTAATAATTTTCTACCTTTCACCTTCCCAGTTCTTTTTCTCCACCTGCCTGGCCCCCTTTTTGAATACTGGATATTGAACTCAGGGTGCTCTGTCACTGAGCTACATCTGTAGACCTTTTTTTAATTTTTTTTTTTTTTTTGAGATGTCTCCCTAAGTTGCCCAGGGAGGGCTGGACCTTGCAATCCTTTTGCGTCAGCATCCATCCCAAGTAGCTGGGATTATAGACATGTGCCACCATGCCCTGTTTTACTCCTTCCCATTTCTGCACTAGATTTTACTTTTTTGCTCTTATAACTTCTCTTCCTCATCCTTTTTATTCCTTTTCTTACCATATCTCTTTATTCAACTTCTTTTTCCATCTTACTCCTTTGTCTTTTTTTTTTTTTTTACCTGCTAACTGTCCTACTCATTTCAATCAGTTTAACCTCTCCCACTTAGGTATTTACTTTTTGTTCATCAAAACCCACCTGCACTAATTAACATACTAGTCTCCTCAAGGAATTGCTTTCTTCTCTTCCATTCTTAAATATGAAGTATGGTGTAGTAGAACTCCAAATTAAAAGCCATGAAAATTAAATCATAAATTGATTTATTTTGTCTTGGCAAGCTGTTATATTTAATTATAAAATTTCTTCAATTATAAAAAATCAGATTGCCTATAAGTTAGTAACAAATGTCAACTACTAATCTTGCAATGAAAATCTATTCATATTTGTTACTATACATGAGTAATTGAAACAAAATCTCCTAGTAACTCCCTGTCTCTAAAATCCTCTGATTCTATGGTATTTTCACTTTCCTATTTTTTTTCCTACTGGGCTGACCTCATTCATTTATTATTTACACACCTACCTTGTGTTTATAACTGCTATGTGAGTGAGGGAATCAGAAGGCATGGGGCTATGGTTGTGGTTTAGTGGTGGAGCACTTGCCTAGCACCTGTGAGGCAATGGATTCAAACCTCAACCATCATGTAAAAAAATAAAATAAAGGATAAAGTTATTGTATCCATCTACAACTAAAAATATTTTTCAAAAAAGAGAGATGAGGGTTCTTACATTATGAATTGTTTATAGTCTATTTAGAGATGAGGTATCTGTATGTTAACACTCAAGTTTCCAGTCTGTTGTTTTGTCCAGAATAGATCCTTTTCAAGACAATACCAGCTACTTCAGCTCCAACATAATTTCCAGGTGAGAGACAGAGTTGGTCTTGAACAAAGTATAAAACTTTTGTTCTTGTATGTCTAGGACTCCTCACTGTAGTTGTTAATATATTCTGCTTGTTTCCAGTCTAGGAAAATTTATCTCAGAACTGAGACTGGTCTTCATTGTGTTTTGGTAGATGATCACTCAGTTTTCCTTATCTTTTATGTACATGTATAAGTCTGTATATTTGTTTGCATAATTATATTCATGTGAATGTTTTAGATGACAGTAAATTTGACCAATAAGTCTTTCCACACAATGTGTGTTTATTCTTTGTGCTTTGTCTTGTTTTTGCACCCATTTTGTAGGGAGGTGTTGCTCTGGGAAACATCATGTTTTCCTTTCATATGCTATATATACTTTCTGATAAAAATATACTATTCCATAGGGATTAGGGGCAGTGGGATGGAGGGTCCAGAGGGAAGTGTGTATGCTTGTGAAAGGGCAACACCATGGATCCTTATAATGGAAATCCATTGTGTCTTGACATTGGTGACGGATCTATGGTACTGTGTACATGTGATATAACTAATAAAACTAAATATAAATACACACAGATGAATATAAGTAAAACTGTGGAAATAAGGATAAGACAAATTAATTGTATCATTGTCAATATTCTAACTGTGATATGGTAGTACAGCTTTGCAAGATGTTACCTTGGGAAAGATTAAGTAAAAGGCATTGCTATTATTTCTCTCTATTGAATATGCATCTACAGTTATCTCAGAATGAAAGTTTTGAATGAGTGTTTTGAATGAAGAATGAAACGGCTATTGGAGGACACCTGTGCTGAAAGATATGGTTTAACGTGTAGTTGCAGGACACACTTTGACATATCATTCTGTGGACCATAACTTAACGTTTACAATCAAAGATGTTCTAGTAATGTTCTATTCTATTTTCTTATGCCTGTATAGAAAATAAAGCAAAAACTGATATATTTTCTATATTAGTAGAAACAACTTTGCAAACACTTTATGTGGTGACGGGTTTTATATTAGTCTCATCTTCTATGACAAATAGAAAATCAAAATTATTTAGAATTGTTAATCATTAACAAAGTTAGCAGTTAAAGTTACCATTCTTTCTGTTGCCATTTTCCTGTCATTAATAGTTTATCCAGGTTGGGTAAAGTGGTGGTTTCTTTCTCTTGATATGCTTGTGATTTCTGCACTTGTTTTCCTGTAGAAATTTTGACTCTTATTGAAATTCCTTTATAAAGCTATAACTAGCATTATAAAGCTAACTTACAGTAAATTGGCACAATACAATTGGTCTGGCTATCCTCTTAAGATATCATCAGTTGTACATCTTTATTTTTGGTGTTTAAAATTTCTCATAACTACAACTTACTAAGTTATTCAATTTAAAGAAAATACGATAATGGCATATGAAATTCGATAATGCAACGTGGCTTATTATCTTGCTCAGAAAACTGGTTATTTCATAAGATTTCTATCATCTCTGTTGTTAAGGATTTGAAACTGATTCCATTTAAAAGTGTGAAGAGAAAGTACTTTTGGGCATCGGCTTCTTTGAAACATGTTATATATATGGAAGTTGCTTGAGTTTACATTTGAGGTGTCTTACATGTGTGTGTTTTTCTTTTAGGAATGAGATACCACACATAAATACCCCCAAAATAGGTGTTTTATAAAAAAATCTCATACTCCTTAATACTCTACATATTTACTCTTTTGTACCCTTTGTTATTCTTTTACTTTCTATCTTACTCTTCTTTATCTGATTTTTTTTTCAAATATACACTTGTCTGGAAGAATTGGTATTTGAAAATTACTGTTTCTTTTAAAAAAACATATATTTTTAGTTGTAGATGGATATAATAACTTTATTTTTATTTATTTTTATGTGGTACTGAGGATCAAACCCAGTGCCTTACATGTGCTAGGCAAGAGCGCTACCACTGAGCCACAACACCAGCCCTGTTTATTGTTTCTTAATTAAATGAAAACAAAGTATGTAATCATTTTATTTAAAAATGTTTGGGACTTTATTCATAGTTTCACTAAAAAGAAATAATTGGATTGAAATTAATTTAAACTCAATTCTTATTGTCAATACAGTATTTTTAAAACTGAGACCTGCAGGATTCACAAATTAAAATCTGATATTCAGACAGAAACCTTCAGTAGTGTGTGAGTAGTTTTTGTTTTTCATATGAGTAACAAGTGACACAGAATAGTTTATTGAAAGAAGATGCCTTAAGATGTCCTTTGTATTAGTATTAATTCAATAATACTATTTGTTAGAGGCAAAATTCTCAATGTAAAGAATATTGAATTAAGAGACTTAAGTTCTTGCTGGGGCTCTGCCACTAACTAGCCAAAATCCTTCTGTAAGCCACCTTCTGTTTTTCAGTTTCTTTGGCTATAAATGAAGGGTTGGACTATAACTAGTAATGAGATACCCTTCCCTTCCAAATGCCAATTATTCCTATTATAAGTTTTTTTTTGTTGTTGTTGTTGTTATAAATCAGGGGTTAGTTATGTCACAGAAGAGAGCTGTTAAATTACACATGTATGTTTTGATTTTCTTGTTAATTTTTTCTTGGGGATAGGTATTAAAGTCATTATATCCAAAGTAGACAAGTGAGTCCCTCTTGTCCAGGAAATCTCCTTCACATAGTCCATCAATTTGTGTTATTAATGCTTACTTTTTAAAAAAAATCAAGTTTGCCTTGGGTGAGTTAACCTTTAAAAAAAATCAGTGTCCTCTTAAGAATGATATGCAAATCAGATTTCTTTCCTTTAAAAATCTCCATGGGATGCTGATGCTGAAGGACTTGCCAGTTTTCAAGGAAGTAGGGGAAAGAGAAAACAAAGTAGGTGTAACTTCTGTGCATGGGGCTTCTGGGGAGAGACTGATAGGGAAACTTTGGGCGGGGTGAAGCAAGCACTTGGCATCTGGGGGGATGATAGGAGAAAAGATGGATAGAAGTGGAATAAAAGTATACAAAGAGGTGAGGAAAGGTAGAACTACACAAGAAACTTTGAAGGCAGTGGCCCCTCTTAGAATAATGTCATACCTCAATAAGTATTTATTAAAAATTAATTGAATTTAATTAATAGATTACTTATTCAATACATTTTACTTTTTGTTTAGGGCCTTGATAATGGTGGTTATAGTTACAGACTCAAATCTAGCTGATCTGTGTCAGTAACCATAATATTTAATTGAAGTTTAAAAAAATGATTCTGAATTGTAGGGAAAAAAGATACTACATCTAATATAATATACTTGAGGAAGTATACATTCACTTAATAAATATTTTTATAAATAATTAAACATAAGTAAATAAGTAAAATAGTAAACATTCACTTAATAAATATTTTAAAACACCTACCTGTAGTATTTTGGGTACTATCTGGGAATGGAATAGTGGGATAGTGGTTACAGTGTATATTTGTATTTGATGCAATGCTGTGTAGTTTTTAAGTATAGTTGTGATGATTATAGCAATTTTTTTGAAGTTTTATAACTATTTGACAATCAACAATTAGTTCTTATCCACATTGACTATAGATTTTTGAATGTGGTAACAGGAACATAGGTTACTTAAGTATAGGGGTTACTTGGTGAATCTTCATACTCATTATGTTTTCCTGATGCACGTGAATTTTACAATATAGACATTCCTTATTCCTTTAACTCAAACAGCTTTGATGAACATAGTGTCAGTGTGCACATCTGGAATCCCATCTCCTTTACGGCAAATTTCCAGATCTGGAAGCCCACTTTGTGGATGTGCTTGTGAATGTTGATGGTGCATTCTTGAGTGTCTGCCTCATTGACGGCAGAACAGTCCTTCATCTTCTTGCTACCCTTATTTGTGGGAGCCATTCTGTTGGGCTCAAGTTGGAAAGGACCAATTATAATAATTTGGAAAATGTTTATAAAATCAAATTCAATATTTATATTCTCTGTAGCTGTATGAGGATTAGAAGGATGTTTTCTGTTCTTAAATATTTGGAAACATGGTAAAATACAAATCTGATTTGTTATTGTGAATGAAATTATTGATAGTCCTTTTTCTTGGGTGCTTTGTACAATTCATAAAGTTGAAACGAAAATCCATTTGAAGTTTTTTGAAAAATATGAACATATATCAACTAGAAAGAGGAAATAGTATGTAGTCAATGAGGAAAATAGCAAAGCTATATTCAAAAGACAATAGATTAAATTACCTTGCTTGGACGAAAAATTAAGGTTTAGAAACAATGAGAATGGAGAGACTAGTTTAGTTTTGATAAGATGAGCTGGAATAACTAGGAAATTATGTAAATAGGCAGAAAAAATTTTCCAGTTTATTTAAGCAAACTGAAGGTTATGTAGGGGGAGCATTAAACTAGTTCATTGTGTTATCTGCCTTTTTAATATATAAATGAGTTTGTGATTATTTAGCAGGTCCCATCTGGAAGGGTTTTACTTGTTTTTGGCATTGCAGTAATAGTTAATAATTTAATAAAACTTTTTATTTGCAGAATTTCTTGTTTTTTAATTTTTAAAATGTTTCCTTTGATTTTTTACTCTTGCCTTTTCTTGTCCTTAGAATTAACCTAGGTAGCAAATGCTTAACTATTTTGTCCTAATGAAATAAGAAATAAAAAAAGAATCTCAGGGGCTGGGATTGTGGCTCAGTGGTAGAGCACTTGCCTTGGATGTGTGAGGCACTGAATTTGATTCTCAGCACCGCATATAAATAAATGAATAAAATAAAGGTCTGTCAACAACTAAAAAAATTTAAAAAGAAAAAAAGAATTTCAGAGGTAGAAAGGGAGTAAAACAAACCAGTCTTCATTAGTTACTGAATGAGTAAGAGCTTCTTGTAGTGACTGTCCAGGTTAGTTCTCTTATACCTGTTCTGTTTTCAAAGAAAATAAATGTCATTTAAAGTGAAATACTAGCTAAGTAGGTGTCTGAAATTTAAGACTCCTGTGAACATTTTATCTTATGAATATCTTGTCTATATCTATCTTATGAATATATCTATCTTATCTATATCTGTCTTATGGATATCTATATCTTATGAATATCTTATTTATAGCATGCCAGACAATTTTGAAACTATCATTGATTAATGATGTGTTATTGTAACTTTAGCTTGAGTTAAGTTATTTCAGGGTTTTATATTACTGTTATTATTTAGAGAACTGTTGGATCAAATGCAACAGTTTTGTTTTTTTTTGATCCCCAATTTCCAAAAATGAATTTAAATTTATCTCCTAATTGGGTAGAAATTTTTGCTCTGATGATAATATTAAAAGTCTAGGTTTCATGTGTGATTGGGACTGCTTTCCCCAAATGCTCTATTTTTTTCTATATTTACTGATAAAGAACAAAACCTTGTTCTCTTTTATTCATTATTTACTATATTCAATTGTGAATGAAATCAAATTATTAAAATTTGTAAACCAGGGAGATCTAATAGAAAGCAATTTTTATATCTGTTTCTCACAAATGTTTGTTTATCAGTATAATAGCTGTTTATTTCCAAAGCTAAGGTAATAATTTTCCAGAAAAGCTTATAAATATCTATGCTTTCATGGTGGTATTATTTCCATTTTCTTTCCCCTTTTCCTGCACAGCAACACATAAAACTATTATATGGCATAGTGATTTTATTCTTTACTTTAAATTACATGAAGTTAGAATCTAGGAAAAAAGGAACATATTTTAATTTATTTGTTATAATGAAAGTGCTATACCAAAGTAATTTTTAAGACCACTATCTATCAAGAACTTACAATTTAAAATTCACAGACACTTAAAAGCACATAAACTCAGAGGCAATGTAATTTGTGATCTAATAATTTCACTTAAATGAATTTATCCTATAAAGTAATGAGTTGTGGCAAGAAGTTTATGTTCAAGGTTATTTACTTATAGCATTTAAAAATATTAGCAAAATATATGGAAGTTATAAATGATCAGCAATAGATAAAGTTAGATCAGTAATGTTTAGCCATAAAATATCATACAGCCATTAAAATTTGTTTTTAAAGGCTAATGAAGTGGATTTTAAAAGTTAGGTAAAAACTAAAAAAAGTAGTTTTGTGTTTTTTTTTTTTTTTTTTACTACTTTTTAAAAATAAATTGGTTGTTAACTGGTTAAAACTGCTATTTTCTAGAGCATATATTTTATGCAGTCACCTGAGAGTAATGAGTTGGCATTTAACAGTCTCCTCAGGAAAACAGATTATTACATCCATCTTAATATTGGTCTAAGAGGAGTATCTGAAAAGTTTAGCACTTGTGTATAAAGGAATTGTTGCATGGGAGCCATCTTAATAAAATAAGGCATCTTATTTTATTAAGTAACATCTTAATAAAATAAGTGGGAACATTTAATCCTTATTTAGGCTCATTTTCTAAGAAAATAGAGAATTTACAGAGTATCTTTAAACAGTGAATACACATTATAAGAAATGTGGCGGAATTTTGGAAACTCATGATATTAGTAATATAGAAAATAAAATGAGCTTGGGATAGTGATGAAAATGGTTGTAATTATGAACAAGTAAGCATATATTACACAAAAGAATTTCTTTGCCCTAAGCTTTTTATTGTCCATAGGAAAGATTATTTACTTTCTTTTTAATTTTTTTATTTTTTAGTTGGACACAATATCTTTATTTATTTTTATGTGGTGCTGAGGATTGAACCCAGGGCCTCACATGTGCTAGGCGAGCGCTCTGCCGCTGAGCCACAACCCCAGCCCCCAGTTATTTACTTCAAACTAGCGTTTTCTAAGGCTTGTTGTAAGGGTTTTTCTTGTTGTTAGGGAATAAAACAGGATTCATTGCTCAAATAGACTACAGAAATTCTGGGTTAAGCCAGGTCAATCAGCTACCTTATCAAATGACTGCTGAGCTTTGTTATTCTCTTACCCCTATTCCCTGCCACATAGTAAATATCCCAAAGCGGTGTAAAGTATATATACCTAATTTATTTGTCCTTGGAATCCTTTCTTTTCATTTGTAGGAACTAAATATAACTTCTGAAACATGGGCTGGGAAATTCTGTTTCAGATAAAATTTTTCCAATAATAGAGGTATATGAATAATGACAGTATTGTTTACTGTATTCTCCTAGTTTAAAAAATAAGGTTAAATGATAATTGACAGTTGGAGAAGATTTTATTATTAAAGTGTTTACAAATATGGTAAATTGCTTTGTGTATTTTCCTTTGAATTTATTATGTGCATGTATTAACAGTTATAATCTCTTCCCTACATTTATTATTTGAAATTCTTCTGTTTGCTGAGACTCATTCATGGTGGATTTTTCCTTGTGTGTTTTTAGAATAGGGGCTGAAACTATTATCTTCCTGTGCTAGTGGTTATTTATTTGTTTTTTGTTTTTGTTTGTTTGGTACTGGGGATTGAACCCAGAGGTGCTTAACCACTGAGCCACGTCCTCCTCCCTTTTTTGTATTTTATTTAGAGACAGGGTCTTACTGAGTTGCTTAGGGCTACACTAAGTTGCTGAGCCTGGCTGGCCTTGAGTTTGTGATCCTCCTGCCTCAGCCTCCTGAGTTTCTGGGTTTATAGGAATGAATCATCATGCCCAGCTAAAATTAGAAATTAATGCATTATTTTTATAATAAACAAAATGCTGATGATAATCATTCTTACAAAAATGTATGCTCTTTACTTATAAAGGTTAAATATATAATGCTAGTATGAATATCAGAAAGATCCTACTGCTCTTTTTTTGTGTGTGTGGTGCTTGGAGCTACTACTCTTTTAATAGTTTTGTTGTTCTTATTTGTACACCAACCGCTTATCTTTACTTGGCTTATTATAGTACCATACCACTCTGATTTTTCTTTTAGATGTACTTTCTGTAATGGAAGATGATTGAAGACAAGGGACCTCGGGTTGCTGACTACTTTGTTGTAGCAGGACTAACTGATGTTTCAAAACCTCTTGAAGAAGAAATTCACTTCAATGATGCCTGTCATAAAGTAGCTAAACCAAAAGAACCTATCACAGATGTTTCAGTTATTATTAAATCTCTTGGGGAAGAAGTACCACGGGATTATGTGTGCATTGATGTTACTCCAACCGGACTGTCAGCAGATCTCAATAATGGGAGTCTTGTGGGTCCCCAGATTTACCTTTGTTATAGAAGAGGAAGAGATAAACCTCCACTTACAGACCTGGGGTAAGTAGTTTTTAAAAATGAATTATAGTTACTGATCCAAATAATATACTTGTAGGTTTTAAAGTTAGTGATTCATTTAGTTCATTAATAGAGATATGGTAGCTGTAAAAAAAAATAGACATGTTTACATCCAGAATCCTCTATTCTCTGTGTACTCCCCTCTACCCCTCTCTCTCTCTCTCTCTGCCTGTCTCTAATATTTTTAGTTTAGATGTACATAATACCTTAAGCATATTATAATGATTTTAGATGGATGCTTAACTATGTGTCAAACAAGAATCTTGAGGTAGATTAGAGCCCTACTTAGGGTACTGTATTGAACTTTTTTTTTGTATGTAACAACTTAAATACAATTACATAGCATAAAATTCACCCATTTGAAGTATACCATTCAGTGGGTTTTTAATATATTCACAGAGTTACGCAACCACTACCACAATATATTTTAGACATTTCTATCATGCCCAAAAGAAATCCTGTACTTGTAGTAGTTGCTACCCAGTTCACCTAACCACTCAGCCCTAGGCAATCACATTTTACATTCGGTTTTTATGGATTTTTCTATTTGGAATATTTCATGCAAATGGAATAATACTATATGTAGTCTTTAATGACTGGTTTCTTTCACTTAGCATGATGGTTTCAATGTTCATCCATGTTGTAGTATGTGTCTACACGTTATTCCTTCATATGGCTGGATAGTATTCTATCATATGGCTCATACGTTATCTATACATTCATCTGTTGATGGATATTTGGGATATTTGCACTTTTTGGCTATATGAATAATGCTGCTGAATAATCATGTATAAGTTTTTATGTAGACATGTTTTCATTTTTGTGAAAAAAACCTAGGAGTAGAATTGCTAGGGTCTTGTGGTAATCCTGAATTTAACTTTTTGAGGAACTGCCAGAATGTTCCAAAGCATCTCCACCATTATGCATTCCCACAAGTGGTGTATGAGGGTTTCAGTTTCTCTATATCCCAGCTAATATTTCATATCCTAGATAATATTTCATATTTGCCTTTAAATTATAGCTGCCCTAATGGGTGTGAGATGATAAATCATTGCAGTCTTGATTTGCATTCATCTGATGGCTAATGATGTTGAGTATCTTATCTTTTCATGTGCTTACTCTGCAGATTTGTGTGTCTTTGGAGAAATATCTGTTCAAATTCTTTGCCCATTTTTTTTTGAGAGAGAATTTTTTAATATTTATTTTTCAGTTTTCGGCAGACACAACATCTTTAATTTATTTTATGTGGTGCTGAGGATCGAACCCACAGCACCCCACGCGTGCCAGGCGAGCGCGTTACCGCCTGAGCCACATCCCCAGCCCCTCTTTGCCCATTTTTTAATTGGGATGTCTTTTTTTGTTGAGCTGTACTAGTTCTTTACATATTTTAGATACAATCCCTTATTAGTTATATGGTTTGTTAATATTTTCTTCTATTCTGTGGCTTATCTTTTTACTTCTTTTATAATATCCTTTGAAGCTAAAATGTTTGATTTTATAGTTAAGTGGTATAAGGCTCAGAGAAGTTTAAGTATTGACTAAAATAAAACAGCTAATAAGAGTTGGCAGGAACTTGAATTCATTTATATCTTCTCTGTTATTAGGTTCCTCTTTTTCTTTTGGTTAAAAAAAAAAAAAGAAAAAGAAGATCAAAAGGAGGAAAACCAAGCACTTAAGCTAACATTAAGGTTAACACAGTTGTGATTGAACATCAAATATAACTCTGAATTTTCAGTAAAATATTGTTGAGAGCCAGGATAAAAAGGGAAATTATAATTCTTTAGGAAGGCATAATTTTATTAGAAAAAATAATGTGACCAATTCTTGGCATTAAATTTGTTTATTATTTCCAGGAATTTTGATTGATTTTGAAGATGTTGCCTGTTATAACCATTTTTATATCAAAATCAGAGACATATTTAAAGTAGTAGAGCTTTAAACTTTTTTTTTTTAACCAATGTAAAGGACTTCGTTCTGAAGTTAGTGAATTCTGTGAGGAAATAACCTAATCTGTAAGTATGAAGTTTTCTTGGTGTTCCCAAGTGCTTTAAGTATTATTAAAAAAATAATGCTTGGCCTGTTCTTTATTAAAAGTTTATGATTTTACCACACAGAGTAAAGAAGAAAAAAGCTGTCTTTTACCCTGCCTTTTTTCCTTCTTTTCTGGGTGCTAGGGATTGACTCCAGGGACTTGGGCTTGCCAGGCAAGTGCTCTACCACCACTATCTTCAGCCCTTTCACACAGACTCTTATTAAAGATATATTTGAAGTTATTCTTCTTTTTCTTGGAGAAATTAAACTCTTAGAGAAATTAAAAATATATCACTCTTAAAGATGAGGGATATATTGGAGATAAAAATGTGCAAGAAGGTTCTATACTGTCTGGGCATGTAACCTTTTGTAAAATTTTAACTTTGGCCAAAATGTACATTGGTTTTTCTAAAGAAAATGCTTGGTTTTAATAAACAATCTAATTGTCTAATTTAATTCATCTAATACAGTGTGCCACACTTCTACATTTTAGAATGAATTTATAATGCCTGAGAATATAACTTTTCAAATTTAAGGGTGCTTTGTGTATTTATTTATTTATTTTTTAGGGTTTTATATGACTGGAAAGAAAGATTGAAACAGGGTTGTGAAATTATTCAAAGTACTCCTTATGGGCATCCTGCAAATATTAGTGGCAGTACCTCATCACAAAGGATTTATGTCACTTATCGAAGAGCCTCTGAAAATGTGACTCAGAATACATTGGCTGTCACAGACATATGTATTATTATTCCCAGTAAAGGAGAAAGTCCACCACACACATTCTGCAAAGTCGACAAGAATCTCAATAATAGTATGGTAAGTGATTCTTTTGCACTGGTAAAGTTAGCCACTGGAGGAAAAAAAGCATAATTCTAAATGAATCTTTTCTTGAAAAAAACATAGCATAATCACAGACTTGAAAAATGTTTTTGAAGATGTTGGCTATTTCATTTTGAGAAAGTATTTTAGTTGTATTTTCAAAAGAAGCTATGCAAAACCCTTTTTAAAAAAAAATATTAAAAAACCTAGCCAGCCGTGGTAGCACATGCCCAGCAGCTCAGGAGGCTGAGGCAGGAGGATCATGAGTTCAAAGCCAGCCTCAACAACTTAGCAAGGCCCTAAGAAACTCAGTGAGACCCTGTCTCTAAAAAAAAAATATAAAAAAAGGCTGGGGATGAACCTCAGTGTTTTAAGTGCCCCTAAGTTCAATCCTCAGTACCAACTCCCCCCTCCCACAAAAGCCAGAACTATTCCTTTTTAACTGCAAAAGCAATATGCTGTCTCTAACTACCCCCGCCCCCAACTTGTGTGCTGGGTTCCATACCATACACAGCTTTGAGGTCTTGGCTTCAGCAACTCTCCCTGATCATCAGATTTGAATCATCAGATTTTCCCTATCAAAATTTATTTCCTACAGAATCCAAAGTAGTATACTGCAAGATATCTTTACAAATTTTTTTTGGTCCCATATTTTCCTCCTTCTGTTGCTCCTTCCATTGTTCTTAATAATAAAACTTTTCAAAAGAGTTGAGTACATTTTGTCCCATTCCTCACTTTGACTGTTTATTTTGTCTCTATCATTCCATCAAGATTTCTTGTTGAGTCCAATTATTAGTTTCCTGTCTCAATTTCTTAGAAAGTTTTGATATAGGTGATCTTTTTTTTTTTTTGGGAAACCATGGCAGGAAGACAGGATGTATTCTCTCTCATGTACTAGCTTGTTTTTCTTTTTTTTCTAATTTATTTTTAGTTAAAGGTGGACACAATATCTTTGTTTTATTTTTATGTGGTGCTGAAGATCAAACCTGGTGCCTCATGCATGAGAGGCAAGCGTTCTCCCTCTGAGCCACAACCCCAGCCCTACCTTGTTTTTCTTACTATATCACCCATCATTACTTTTCTGCCTTTGCAGATGCCTTTCTATCTCCCAAACTCCTGTGTATTGGAGTGCCCCTGAGTTCAATCCTCACTCCATTTACCTTTACCATCTAAACTCATTCCCTTGATGATCTGATTATTTAAATACAGGCTATGTGTGGATGTCATCTATGTTTATGTGTCTAACCTGGATTTCTCTCATTTATTATTTCTTTTTAGGTATCTTATTTAATAGAATATCTCAAATTTCACATTATCAATATTGGACTCCTAATGTGTCTTTCCAAATCTGCTGAACTCCATAGTCTTCAAATAGAAATTCTACTTTTCTAGTTACTCAGACTAATAATCAGACTAATAATCCTTAGAATAATTCTAACCTTTCTTAGAATTCTACTACTCATTCTGTTCTTCTGTAAACTCTATTGACTAATTTTAAAACATATCTTGAACTTTACCACTTCTCACCCACTTCATTGCCACAAGCCTAGTCCAGGCCCTAATAAACAACCCTTTAAAAATGTAAAAATCACTCTTACATCACTACACTTTATATACATGTATTAAAATATCACATTATACCTTATAAATATGTACAATTATTATATGTTATTTTTAAAAGACCTCACTCTTAGCTCAGGTGAGTAAAAAGAGGCCTAGCCAGATGTGGTGGTGCATACCTGCAATCCCAGTGACTCAGGAGGCTGAGGCAGGTGGATTGCCAAATCAAAGCCAGCCTCAGACACTTAGCTGAAACCCTCTCTCAAAATAAATGAATAAATAAATAAGCAAGCAGTGGGGCTATAGCTCAGTGGCAGTGGGCTTGCATAGCATGTGTGAGGTGCTGGGTTTCATCCTCAGCACCACATAAAAAATAAACAAATAAAGGCTGGCTGTCCATCTACAACTATAAAATAAATAAAAAGTGGTGGGGATTGGTTCAATCACTGGTACCAAAAAAAAAAAAAATGTCCAATTTGGAATGGATTCAGAAAATGATGAGAAATAAGAAAATGGATATAGCAAGTTACAACTCTTTGAGTTTTGGCATAAAAGACTTCAGAAAAATTCTTGCAATATCTGGAAGGGGTATGGAGTCAAATGGAAGGTATGCAGATGAATAGATACTTCTTAATTTATCATTTCTGCCCAAGGCTTGGACTTAGAATAACTATCTGAATTGTTGTGGCTTAGTTTTGTATCAAAAAGTCAACTTTTCCTCACATTATTGGAATAACAACAACAACAACAGTTTAATTTTACTTCCAAAAGAAAACTGGGCAATGATGCCAATAAAACACAGAATAACAAACTGAAAATACCTAGCAGAGAAAAATCTGTTACTACATTTTAGATAATATATACTATAGTATCTGGAGATGCCATATTTTGTCTAGTTACTGTCTTTTAAAATTAAATATTATTTCTCTCTTTCTCTCTCTTAACTCAGTGGGGATCTGCAGTGTACTTATGTTATAAGAAATCGGTGGCAAAGACTAACACTATATCTTACAAAGCTGGTAAGTACATTTTTCAGGGCATATTTTATATATATATGTGCATTGTGAAGTAAGCTAAGGTTAAAAAAAGAAACAAAGCCTGTTTATGATATGTTAGTATCAGTACTGGGACTCTAACGTATCTTGTTGATTCTTAGTTTTATCTTATCCATATGTTTTTAGATGCTGTCTGGAAGATTAATATGAAAAAAATGTGTTTTTTAAGCCTCACATTTAAATAATAAGCAGGTATCAGTTCTCTGGTAACTCTTCTCTTTAACTTCATACTTTGTAGGAAGAAGGGAAAAGCTAATGTAAAGAGTCAAAAAATATATGGAAAAAATGTTCAATATTTCTAGCAATTAGGGAAATACAAATTAAAACTACATTGATGGGCTGGGTCTGTATCTCAGTGGCAGAGCGCTTGCCTAGCATGTGTAGGCACTGGGTTTGATCCTTAGCACTACATAAAAATAAACAAATAAAATAAAGGCATTCTGTCCATTTACAACTACAATTTTTTTAAAGTTACATTGAGATTTCATCTCACTCCAGTCAGAATGGCAATTACCAAGAATACAAATAACTGTGTTGGTGAGGATGTGGGGAAAAAGGTATACTCATACATTATTGGTAGGACTGCAAATTAGTGTAACGACTTTGGAAAGCAGTATGGAGATTCCTCAAAAAACTAGAAATGGAACTGTCTTTACTACCCAGCTATCGTATGCCTTGGTATATATCCAAAAGATTTAAAATCAGCATAGGGGCTGGGATTGTGGCTCAGTGGTAGAGCGCTCACCTAGCACGGGCGGGACCTGGATTCGATCCTCACCACCACATAAAAATAAAGGCATTGTGTTGTGTCCATGTTGTGTCCATGTCCACCTAAAAAATAAATATTAAAAAAAAATAAAATCAGCTTAGTACAGTGATGCAGACACATCAATGTTTATAGCAGCACAATTCATAATAGCCAAGCTGTGGAACCAAACTAAATAACCTTCAACAGATGAATAGATAAAGAAAATGTGATTATGTGTGTGTGTGTGTGTGTGTGTGTATGGAGAGAAAGAGGGAGGGAGAGTATAGCATTTGCTAGTAAATGGATGGAACTGGAGATTATCATTCCAGGTGAAATAAGCCAGTCCCCAAAAGTCAAAGGTTGAATGTTTTCTCTGATACACAGAAGCTAATCTATAATAAGGGGGTGGGGGATGAAAAATAGAATAGAAGAGTGGAGTAGACAAAGAGTATTAAAGGGAAGGGAAAGGACTAGAATTGTGGCTCAGTGGTAGAATGCTTGTCTGGGTTCAATTCTCAGCACCACATGTAAATAAATAAATAAATAAATGTCCATCAACATCTAAAAAAACACATTTTTAAAAAAGGGGAGGACGGAGAAGAGATGAGATAAGAACAGTGGAATGAATCTGACCTAATTTTCCTGTGTACATGTATGAATATACTTGCAGTGAATCACCATCATGTACAATCCACACAACACTAATGTAAGAAAAAACTATAAGTAAATAGCAAAAATATCAATAGGATGGAGGAAAGGGAACAGTGAGAGGGAAGAGGGGAGGGAAATGGGAAGTACTGGGAACTGAATCAAAACAACTTAATGTTCCATGCTTTTATAATCTTGTCAAAATGAATCCTAATCTTATATTTAACTAAAATAAATCAATAGATAGAAAAAAATAAAATACTAAAATAAGAAAATAGGGGAAAGCTATATATTTTTCTTTATCTTTTAAAATATTTACAATAAATTTAGTCAAATTCAATAGTTTATATGTAATTATATTTCACAAAAATGAAAAATATTGTAAACTAATTTGCAGGTTTATGATACACTGTTGAAGTATTTAATTTCTTTTTTTTCTTAGTTGTAGATGGACACAATACCTTTATTTTGTTTTATTTATTTTTATTTTTATGTGGTGCCTCACATGTGTTAGGCAAGCGCTCTATGCCTGAGCTACAGTCCCAGCCTGAAATGTTCAATTTCCAGAGACCTCAAAATACCAAACATACAGATCTTATTTATAAGATTGCAGATTCAGCCTTTTAAAATTAGAGTCCTGCACTCTTAATTTTCTATTCTCCCTAGTGGTAGAACTAACTACTCCTATTCCCAGTTTATCATTTTATTTTGTGGCCACATCTAGTGATGATTTCCTTTTGTCTTTAAGAGCTTCAGAGATGGCAACCTGTTTTCTGTTTCTAGTCCCACAAAATATAATATAAGGCCCTGCTCCTAGAATTTGTTCAATAGAAGATGCATGGGCCATTTTTAAGACTAGTCTACGTAATGCAAAATCATAGGCTAATTAAAGCTCAGACTTTTTATAATAGCTGGGATTATTTAGAAGCTGAGTTTGAGTTAACACTATTTTGATGATGTCATAATAGATAACTGCTATATTTTTGAGAATTTTTTTGCATTTGTGCTAGAAAGTACATATACTTCTATGAGATGTATAGTTTAATGTATGAAAAGTCCCACAAGGGAAAGTTATTGAGAACTGGTGGAGTGAATATATGCAAATAAACATATTGAAAATTTCAAAAAATATGCTTTATGGTTTGTGGCCATAAACTGAATTTTTAGGAGTGTATATGTGTGTTTCTACAGGATTGTCCTTTTTGTTAGCCTTAACCTAACCTGCTGAGTTTCTGTTCTCGTGACTAAAAGGCTCAGGGGTCACTCCAATTAAACTGGGCTAACTGGGCTACACGAAATAACCACACAAGAGACACAAATACCTTTTTCTTTGGGGTCCCTGTGACGGCTCCTCTGACCTTAAGGGTCCGCAGAGAGAGAGAAAGAGAGAGCTGAGCAAGAGCATGCGCTGACCCCTTTTATTGAGGAGAAGCTATTCAAATGAGGCAAGGGGTCAGGTTTCAGGGGGCTGAGTTTATCTTCATGATGTCTACTGTCAGCAGGTTGACTGACACCTGGGTGGCCACACCCAAGAGCACAGTAAGAGAAGGGGACACACACAAGGCACTTCTATGGAAGATTCTATCCTAAACAGGGCAAGGGGTTATATTACAAAGGAACAGGTGAGTATAGCTTCACCCATGGGGCTGTAGCAAGACACACCCATGCACGAGACACTGACCATCAAACCCAAGAAGGGTGGGGAAAGCTCTGCCACATTTCTGCAACTGAGCGCCTCAGCACCCAGCCGGGGAGTGTGACTTAGTCACATGTAAGGTTGGTCTCCCACACTAACCTTTGTAGATAAAGCTTGATAAATATTAAGCATTTAGTCAATTTTAATAGTTTTAATGTTCGAGAATTAAAATCTACATGAATCCTGCTGAAGCATTCAGCTATTTGATAAACATGTGTACAATGTGAAATAATAAAACAAATTTATTATCATTCAGATTATGAACACCTAAATTCAAGAGATGATGACCTAATATTTATCATTATTTTCATAGGTCTAATTTGTAGGTACCCTCAAGAAGATTACGAATCATTTTCACTACCAGAATCTGTTCCCCTTTTTTGTTTACCAATGGGTGCAACTATTGAATGTTGGCCATCAAATAGCAAATACCCTCTCCCTGTGTTTTCTACATTTGTGTTAACTGGAGCCTCAGCTGAAAAGGTACTTTGTATTTTAATAAAAGTGTTTGCAGATTTCTTGTACATTTTTCAAATCTTAAATTTTATATATTGCAAGGAATAACAGAAAAAGGAATGGGTTAAATAGAATCCATTATACATATACTTCTTCCAATTGGTTAAAACAACTATATCCAGAGAAATAAGAATTAATTTTTACTCTGTCATCTTTCCAAATGCTTTTTTCGTGAATATCAAATAATGATCCTTCATTGGTTCATTTTCTGTGATAATGAAGCTTTGAAAGTAATGCAAAAGATATTATTGAGTATATAACATGATTTAGAATTATAGCTTTTCCCCTATCCCATGCCAGGGATCAAACTCAGGGCCTTGTGCATATGAAGCAAGCACTCCACCACTGATATACATCCCTTGCCCTAGAATCATAGACTCATAGTTGGAAGGGAGACCTTGAAGTCCAGAGAAATTCAGTGAATTTCTCAAATTTGGAATTTATATTTTCTTATCTAAAATTTTCTATTAAATAATTGCAACCATTTTCTTGCAGAGAATATTGTTATAATAACTTTCACTCTTTTTAAAAATTTTTTAATTTTTAGTTATAGATGACATATATACTTTATTTTATTTATTTTTTTAATGTGGTGCTGAGGATCGAACCCAGTGCTTCACCTGCATGAGGCAAGTGCTCTGCCATGGAGCCACAACCCCAGCCCATAACTTTCACCCTTTATTTTAAAAGCATAATTTAATTAAAACACCTTTTTTCAATAAAAGAGTATGTAATACTACTACTATATAGTTCTCAAGTACACTAAGAAAGCAAGGGTGTTATCTTTTCATCACTGTGTTCCTAGTCCCTGATACCTGGCCTGGCTTATGGCAAACACCTGCTAAATATTTAACAGATGATGTGATTTGAATAAATGATACAAAATATATGTATTAAATATGTTACTTGTTTTGCAGGTTTATGGTGCTGCTATTCAGTTTTATGAACCATACTCCGAGGAGAATCTCACAGAAAAACAGAGACTTCTTTTGGGTTTAGCACCCCTGGCAGATGGGAAATCAGATAATTCTAAAACAATTCACACTAACAAATGCATCTGTCTTCTTTCTCACTGGCCTTTTTTTGATGCATTCAGGAAGTTTCTGACTTTTCTTTATCGTTATTCAATCTCTGGACCTCATGTCCTTCCAATTGAGAAGTAAGTTAGAAGTTTCTTGGTTCAAAATTTGGCAGACCTTTCTATTATGTGGTATTTTTGTACTAATTATTGAGTAATTTTTATTTCTTGAGAGTTATTTGGGGAAAATGATCATTTTATTTCTCTCAGGTAATATTTAATTGTCATACTTTTAAAGTGTTTTTAAAATAATTTTATTTAAGAATGAAGTAAATGTTTTGAGATGAATTGTTTGAAATGAATATTTTGAGCCTCTTTAAAAAGGCTTTTATAGGGGCTGAGGATATAGCTTAGTTGGTAGAGTGCTTGCATTGCATGCAGAAGGCCCTGGGTTTGATCTCCAGCACCAAAACACCAACCAAACAAGAAAAAATGCTTTTATAAAACTTAAAGATCCTAATCTGGAGGAATTTTAGAATTTTTTGTTGAGGTGGTAGTGGTACTAGGGATTGAGCCCATGGCCTCACGCATGTTAGGTAAGCACTATATCACTGAGCTATGTCTCTAGCCAATATTAGAACTTTTAAATCTAAATTTGTTCTTAGATATAATTTAGGTTTATTATGAGCCTTTAAGAATAGTCCTTACTCTAGGCATGGTAGTGCATGCTTGTAATCCCAGTAATTTGGGAGGCTGAGGCAGGAGGATTTCAAATTCAGGGTCAATTTAACAAAACCCTTTCTGAAAAAAATTTTTAAAATACTAAAAAGGACTGGGAATGTAGTTTGGGATAAAGTACCCTCTCTAGTACCAAAACAAAAGTTTTGCGATATTATACAATTGGTCATTTGGAAAATACTATTTTGCTGAGTCAAGCACATCTTCATAATGTAGACACGTTTATCATCAATATAAAAAAAACATGTTTGTTAATATTACCATCTATCTCATCAGAAGAAATTTTGATTATCAGGAAATTGTCAGGTTCATGATGGTAAAATTCTTATTTTTCACTTGCACGTTTGAATTTAATTATTAGCAGCAAGTACTATCAATTATTTTTCTTGTAGCCACAAGCTCACTTTGTTCATTTTTATAGAGAAAATATCTGCTGACTATGCAACACTGGGTAGTTTTTATTTGTCAGTCATCTTTCTGGCTTTCCATGGGTTGGAAATCAACTAAATCACTCAAACTTGCTATATAAACTTGGCTTTTCCAAACTCAAAACAATTACCGTACTTCTGTTTACAATGGAAGTGCTTTATGCATATGTTCCTTTTTGCCACACAGAGTAATTTTTATTGTGTATGGCAGAGTTGATATTTAATAAGATTAATTTTACTGCTCAAAGATATTCTTTTTAAACATTTTTTAGTTGTAGATGGACACAATACCTTATTTTGTTTATTAATATGTGGTGCTGAGGATTGAACCCAGGACCTCACACATTCTAGGCAAGTGCTCTACCACTGAGCCACAACCCCCAGCCCTTCAAAAATATTCTTAAGTGAAATTCGTGGTTCTTTTTTATATTAGTATATGGTATTAAAGAATATAATAATTGCTACTACAGTTTGGTTGGTGTCACTGCCTTGATTCTCAGGTGCCAGCAGTTTTATCCACAATGCTTTTGTATCATCAGTGCAGTTGTTAATCCAGTGAAAAAGGAAAATGATGTCTTAGTATTATTGTAAAAATAGTTTTGATCTCACAGATTCTCCCTGAATGAATCTTGGAAATCTTTAAGGATTTGTGGATCACAGTTTTCATTTCTGTTATTCTTACTACTTCAGTATTTGGAGAAGATTTGTGTCCTGTGATGGTTGGTCCCACCGTCACTTTTTTTTTTCCTTTAGGTTGTGAGTACTTTAATGGTAGAGACTAATAGCTTTATGTATTTGTTTACATTTCCTGTCATGTCTGGTGTTTTGTTTGTTTTTATAGTGCTGGGGATTGAATGCAGGGCTTTATGTTTGCTAGGCCAGTGTTCTACCACTGAGCTACATCCCAGCCCCTGCTGGTATCTTGTATACATAGTAAAAACTTAAGACATATCTGTAAAATTAATGAAATTTATTTCAGTTTTCTCTATCCATTTGAAATGATCTCACTTCTGAAAACAACCTAATTTTGAAATAGTATTTAAAGGAAAAATAAAAAACATCTTATTTCTAAAACAAAATTTTTTTATACTGTAATTTCCATTTTTCTCTGATAGCGTTCAAAGCAAAACCAATTGATCTAATTTTTTATCTGTTTTATTCTGGGAAAAAACTTACGAAGTCAGTAATAGTATTTTAAACTTGTTTGATAGAAAATTTAGTGTTCATCATTGAGAAGCATTGGAACTTTCGTTTTTCTGGAGCACTTTAAATGGTTATATCACTTCCAAAATATGAAAAATTGACTAAAAAATATATTATAAATGTAAGAAATTGGTTCTTTATAATAGTCACATCATTGACACATAGAGGTAAAAGTTGAAATGTCTTTTGAGACATTGATAAATATTGTTGAATATGAACAGCTATTGTGAAAAATTATTGGATTTAGGCAGAAGTAGTTTCAATGAGGAACATAATTTTTGAAAATTGTTCATTTCTTTTTATAATATTAGGGATTTTAGATTTGTAGGGACATAGGGATTTGACTCACCTTTGACTTGTAATGACATATTAACGTTTATGGCATATAGTTTTCACTTTGGAATCAATTGGGTTTTTTGTTTGTTTTTAAGGCATATTTCTCATTTTATGCATAAAGTTCCTTTTCCATCTCCTCAGAGGCCACGGATTTTAGTTCAGGTAAGATTTCCTTAATATGAGTGTCATGTGAATTTATTAGTGACTCTATCAAAATATAACATAAAAATGATTTTATTTATTTATTTAAAAATGTTTTTTACATATGACAGTGGAATCATAATGGATTCATATTACACATATAGAGCACAATTTTTCATATCTCTGGTTGTATATAAATTCGTGTCTTCATACATGTACTTTGGATAATGATGTCCATCACATTCCACAATCATTTCTAACCCTCTGTCCCCTCCCTTCCTCTCGCACCCCTCTCCCCTGAGTTGATCTATTTCTCCCATGTTCCCCCTGCCTACCCCACTGTGAATCAGTCTCCTTATATCAGAAAACATTTGGCATTTGTTTTTTTTGGATTGGCTAACTTCCCTTTGCATTATCTTCTCCAACTCCATCCATTTACCCGCAAATGCCATGATTTTATTCTCTTTTATTGCTGAGTAATATTCCATTGTGTATATATGCCACATTTTTTTTTATTTATTCATCTACTGAAGGGCATCTAGGTTGGTTCCACAGTTTAGCTATTGTGAATTGTGCTGCTGTTGATTGGCTGTTTTTAAGTCCTTTGGGTATAAAAATATTTTAAGTGGAGAAAAAATTGAGATCTAAAGAAAACCAGATACTATTTCATGTTGAAGTTTGAATCCTTCATATTTTATTAACTCACTCCCAGGCATCTAATGTTTTTCCCTTACAGAAAGGATTAAAAAGTTTAAAAAGTAGGTAGAAAGTAGACATTTTGAACACACAAGAAGGGATTTTCCCCTTAAAATTTGTTCTAAGTATTTGAGGGTTTGTGCCTTTGGCAATCATTTTATAAGTTAGTGTTAGTATTAGAATGGATACATGGAAATGTTATACGTTTGCATATACTGTAGGAAGTGTAGGAAGGAATGCCCATATCTTTGGTGTGATGGGGAAGTTTTAAATGATTATGAATTATTTTCCCCATCTCTTTCCCAGTTGAATGTATCTTTTCTCTTTTGTTTATGCCTGTGAGTGTGTGTGTGTGTGTGTGTGTGTGGTGCTGGGGATTGAACCCAGGGCTTTATACATGCGAGGCAAGCACTCTACCAACTGAGCTGTATCCCCAGCCCTATGCCTCTTTTTGTTTGTGCTCATGATAATGTAAGTTGTCTGCTTATTTAATAATTTATGGTGTGATTTATATAAAGAAAATATTTTCAGGTATTATCACTATGTATGTTTTACTGTGTACCACAGCCCTTAATCTGGTATCATTTAATATTAGAAACCATTTATCAAATAGATATTTATAAAATTGTAGAAATATGCATAAATTTGAAAATGCAGATAAAATTAGTTGCATTATTATATTGATACAGATAAGATGTCTAGGAAAATATCATTTTGATGACCCTTAAAATCAGTCTGAATATCTACATGTTATTTCTTGTCTTACTTGTAGGTATTTAGTGACAGAGTATATATAGCACACTCCATTTGAATACACACAGAAGATTTGTTTTATAGCGGAAGCTGGCAAAATTTTCCTGTTAAGGACCTTATACTAAACATTTTAGTCTGTATAGGCTATTCAATTTCTGTTGAAACTGCTCAGCTCTGCTTTTAGAGCACAAAATTAGCTAGATAATATGTAAAGAATAAGCTCAGCTTTATTCCAGGAAGAATTGTTTACAAACAGCCTATGAAATTGTTCTGTATAGCACTTTGCTGACCCACATTTTTATGGTATTAAGTGAATAATTTAGTCTTGTAATGTAAATTTATTAAAATTACATTAGGGAAAAGTTGAGTCAGAAGAAGAGAGTTAGGATTCAGAATAAGAAGTTCTCGGAAGGGGTCAGAGGTCAGGACTACTTTTTAGGATCTTAATGAGTGATATTAACTATTTTTAGACTGGTAAACCTGGAAACTTCATGGACAACATCATTAATTTATATGTTTTTATCAGAAAATATTGTTTTGAAGCTCATCTTCCTATTTTAAATAAATTATTTTAAATCTTCCAGTTATCACCACATGATAATCTGATTCTCAGTCAGCCTGTTTCTTCTCCTCTTCCACTAAGGCAAGTAAACTTTCATTTCTGTTTATCGTTCTCTAAATCTAGTGTGAGCTCAAGTAATATTCATATGCATTCTCTTTCTAGCTAAAGTTCAAAATGTTAATGGAAATACTTCTCATTTAACTGTTTCCTAACTAAGTTCCTTTTACTTAATATTTGAATTACAGTTTTTGATAAAGAAAAACTTTTACAATAGTATTTAGTGCGTTGTGTCTTTATTGTCATCGAACACTTACTGTTGCAGCTTATAAAACGATTTTTAGCTTCAGTTATCCTCTGAAGAACATTCATATGCAATTTTAAAATTAACCCAAATAAAAATTGTTATAATTCTTAAATAGTAGATTGGAAAAATGTGTTTCAGCATTTTGAAAGTTCAGAGAAATTATAGTGTTTTCTCTGCAGTATCTTGAAGTTTAATTAGCTGGGTAATTTTATTGTAGGAAATAGTTAGAATATAATTAAGCTATTATGTAACACATACCTAAGGGAGACTAGCTGCCATCTTTTATGTTAATTTTGTAAGAATTGCAGATTATTTCATCACCAGCACTTAGCCAGAGTGACTGTGTGTTTTTTAGAACTTTGAGGTGGAAATAAACTAGAAATATTGATGATTGTAAATCAAAGGACTTCATTTAGGTAACAGCTTTATTGAGATAACATTCATATACCATACATTTGCCCAATTAAACAATTTAGTGATTATATTGATGAAGTTCTACAGCTATCACTATAATAAATTTTAGAGAACTTTCATCACTCTAAAAAGAAACTGTACACTTCAGCAGTTAACCTTCTTTACTCCTGCCATCATTACACACACACACACACATATACATATACACACACACACATACACACATACACACACACACACATATATATATATATATATATATATATATATATATGTATATATATATATATATACCCCCTATCTAGCCCTGGGCAAGCAGGCATCTACTTTCTTTTACAATAGATTTGCCTATTTTGAACATTTCATAAAAACAGAATTATATGTAGCCTTTTTGTTTATTTCTGGCTTCTTTCACTTTGCATGTTTCCAAGGTTCACCCATGATGCAGCATGTTTTATTACTTTATTCCCTTTTGTTGCCAACTAATACTCTTGTATGCATATACAATATTTTATCGGTTCATCAGTTGGGAGGTTTTCACATTTTTGGCTACTATGTATGATGCTTCTATAAATATATGCAAGTTTTTGTGGATATATATTTTTATTTCTCCAAGAAAATTTTATTAGTTTTGCTTTGTTATAAGAGAATTAATCCAGTGAAACCAGTTGTTTCACATTATATAGGCACACTACTGTTTGACTTACTGAGTTATTTGCTTTTTTAAACTAGTATTTTGTTTGAATGTCTAAGTTTATTGTTGTGATTATTAATTTGTTTTATATATGTGTGACTCATCACTTTGTAGCTCTTGATTTCCTTTTGCTGTTATCATTACAATAGTAGGATGATATATTCATAAATCCACATTTTAATATATTTACCTTAAGAGAGGTGGACCTATAAATCATAGCTTTTCTGATGATTGCAGTGATAAATGTGCCATGTTACAAAGACTTCCGCTAAAATATTTACTTTAAATCAAAACATCCCTTTTATTAACTGAATATATATTAATTGTAGATGGACACAATACTTTTATTTTGTTTGTTTGTTTCTTATGTGGTGCCGGGGATCGAACCTAGTGCCTCATACATGCAAGGCAAGTGCTCTACCACTGAGCCATAACCTCGCCCCTAATTGAATTCTTTATTTGGATACTATCTACTAAGCAGATAGTTTTACCTAAAATGAAGCAGATAACTTTTCATTTTTCATATTCAATAGAATGCAGAAAGAGTGAATGATTTTGAAACCTCTTAAAACTGCATTGTTCATACAATAATTAGGGTGGGGAGAATAGAAGTTCAGTGGATTAGACAAAGGAGAATGAAAGAAAGGGAGGGCAGATGGGGATAGGAAAGACAGTAAAATGAATAGGGCATAACATTCCTATGTTCATATATGAATATATGATTAGTGAAACTCCACATTTTGTTCAACTACAAGAATGGGATCCTATGTTATACTTCATGTATATATAGTATGTCAAAATATAATCTACTGTTATGTATATCTAAAAAGAATGAATTTTTTTAAAAAGAAAAAACTGTATTGTTTTCAAAGTGTGTTTGTAAAGCTGGGTTTTCCCTCTGTAAGAGCAGCAATCACATTTAAAGTTAAAAGACATAATACAAATTATACCTTAATCTCAAATTTTCCTCCATTATTTCAGATAATAAGACATTTGGATCATTTTTTTTATTATACATTTTTGTTTGGATTGACAGTGGTGGCAAATTTTCAACACTACTTCAGAATCTAGGTCCTGAAAACGCTGTGTCACTACTGGTATTTGCAGTAACTGAACATAAGATTCTCATCCATTCCTTACGACCTTCTGTGCTTACTAGTGTAACAGAAGCATTAGTGTCTGTGAGTATCAGTTTCTTATTGACAATCAACTTAGTTGAAACTTAATTTATTAGTATAATTTGAAACTATTTTAATGCTTAACTAAATTTCAGAGAGTAATGAATTTATATATTTAGTTATAATTATTTAATTTGTTGTCAAGCATTAGACTTTAGGTAATAACATTTGAAAGATAGTTTTTTTATGTTTGCTGATAAATTATGCTTCAGCGTCAAAAAGCTAAATATTCCTCTACCCTTTGTTTATCCAAGATGATTTTCCCTTTCCACTGGCCATGCCCATATGTTCCTCTCTGCCCACTGGCTTTAGCAGATGTCTTGAGTGCACCATGTCCATTCATAGTAGGGATTGATTCAAGATACTTTGATCTGTATGATCCTCCACCAGATGTCAGTTGTGTTGACCTAGATACCAACACCATTTCTCAGTAAGTACATTTTAGTGCTTCTACACCTAGTAATTTACAACTACGAAATATATGTATATAATTGTATATTTTATGATTGCTAAGTAGGATTCTTTTGAGATATATTATTTTCTTTGTATTTGGGGTAATTACCATCTTTGAATTGGCTGCAATAGATTTAGGGTATTAGGAAGGTTTTATTGGAAAGAAAATATACATTTAATCCTCAGGCTTTAAATATTTAAGGAACATTATAGTTTTATTCTTGCTTAGAAATTTAGCAGAAGGGCAATTGAGATTAGAAATTGAAAAAGTTTAATTTTCTTCAAATGAGAATGGGTAAAACCACAAAATGAATTAAAACAGTATTTCTTGATTAATAGTTCAGTTCTATTTCTAATCTTATACGATCAGAATAATAATACAAAACAATGTAATAGTTTAGAGTTTTAAAATAATTTTTAGTTTATATGTAATTTTATTACCTCTACACTGTAGGAATATAAGGATTTTATAAACTTCCCTCTCTTTTTATTGGAATAATATTTAAGTTGTGACTGTTGGATTGTATTTGTATAGCTTTTTATTGTTTCTTTGTATCCCACATTTAATTGTACTTAAGGTATTCAGGGAAGAGAATATTGATATAACATTGCAACTACAAAATATGCTTAAAATAACTATGAGTTAGTCTTTCAGCTAAGCCCAAAAGCTGGTATAGATTTTGCACTTAAATGAGTAGATATGAATTAGGTTTTTTCTTATTTATTTATTTATTTTGTTAGCCCATTTCATTTTCTGGGGTTGAACTTAGGGCCATGTGTGATTAGCGTGTGCTCTACTACCGAGCTGCACTCCCAGCCCCCTCCATTTTTTAAATAAGAACTTTTCATCTTAAAGTCTTTTGATTTATTTCCAAAATTTCCTTTCCAACCCCCCAGTACTATGGATAGAACCCAGGTGTGCTCTACCACTAAGCTACATTTCCAGTACTTTTTTCCTTTTTTTTTCATTTTGAGACAGGGCCTTACTAAGTTGCTAAGGCTGGCGTCAAACTTTTGATCCTTCTACCTCAGCCTCTCTGAGTTGCTGGAATTACAGGCTTGTGCTTTCATACCCAGCATAAGTTGCATATATAGCCTGTTATTCCATTTCATTCTCTGAACTTTATGAGGTAGTTTTTATTCCTCTGCCAGATGAGTAAATCAGAGTTTATATTTTTAAGCATGTAGTTTATTCAGTCAGAACTGTATTTTGAAACTTGGCTGACTTCAAAACTTATATTCCTGCCACTATTTTTTTGGTAACTATATATGTAATAGTAATCTTATAAGTGGAAGTCACTGAATAGAAATATAGAAGGCTATCATACATAAAATCTCAAATATTAGAGAAAATACTCCTCCCCAGTCATGTTTTAGAGTAACAATATCAAGGGCAGGAGAAGGGAGTTATATGAGTAAATAATAATAATTAGATATAATCAGGTGATATGAAGGTACTTTGCATTTGCTAGTAACTGAATAAAATGGCAAACCAAATATATTCCTTTCTCTTATATTGCTCATAATCCAGTCTAGTGAGATAGGCATGTATGCCACGAATGCTAACATACAGTGGGAGTGCTGTTTTGCAGTTTCATCAAGACAACAATGTTAGGAGTGTTTCCTGCATTGAGTTCTTAGTGTCACAAGATTCCATACTCTGAAGGACATTATAAATGTAATAATAGCTTCACAGTAGGACATCTGCCATTTATCCTTGCTGTATTTTTATCTTTATCCCCATTTGTGGAAAGATAGGGTAAATTTCAAAATCATCATTCTCTGTCAGCTTAAACTTTCCCATTCACTCTTTTTTTGTTTGTTAGTTTCCAAACTGATATTTGTCCTTTTCATTCTATGGGAAATTTAGGAAACATTTTTATAAAAGAATACTCAGAAAGTTTCACTACCCATCTTTGCTAAATTTTTATTTGGTGATTGTAAATTAAACAATTTATCTTTCTTCTCTTTTTTGTCTGTGTTTTTCAAGTATTCTAAAATGAGCTACTCAAAGAGACCGAGTCAGGAGGATCACAAATTTGAGGCCAAACTTAGCAATTTAGTAAGACACTATCTCAAAAAATAAAAAGGGCTGGAGATGCAGCTTAGTGGTAGAATGTTGCCAGATTCAATTCCCAGTACTAGGAAGAAAAAAAAAGGGATGGTCTGGGGATTTAGTTCAGTGGAAGGAGCACTTGCTTAGAGCATGCATGAGGAAACCTTTGATTCAATCCCTGGTGGCACTAAATAAATAAATAAATTTTTGAAATAAACACACAGGAAAAAAAAGATTTAGCAAATAAGAAGTAGACTCATCAAAGCTATAGTTAGGTCCAAAACTTTTATGGTGCTCTACACTCTTTTCATTTCATACCCCATATATAGTTTATAGAGAAGAACTGAATTATAATAGATGTAATAAAGGAAATTATAGGAGCCTGTGCTAGAAACAAACATATCAGTTTCTATCATAAATCCTCTTTTAAATTTGTAAAAGTATTTTTAATATTATACTTTATTTAAGTAATTTAATATTATAGATTATTTCTTTTCTGAAAGATATAATATTTACTTATAATTTTAGGAAATTGAGAAACTACATATTTAAGTATACCAAAGTATTTTTGATAGACTGTATGTATCATAAGTTCCTTGAAAGTTTTATACAGTGCTTTTTCTCATATAAGAAAAACATTTTATTGGAAGATTTTTCCAATATTGAAGTGTCTAAGCATTCTGATATGATCATTAAAGACTAATTAATGATCACCAGATTCAGGTTTGTGATGGTTAGCACGAATCCAGTTTAAGTATAATATACTTGGCACCTATATAATTACAAACGTTTGAGCTATACTTAATAGATAATCCAACCTTCATATGAATTAATTTTTATATTCAACATCTCAACTTACCCTAAGAGATTTTCCTCATTAACCTAAATATTCTGTATGTGTTTTATATTGTTATTCACTGTGTTTTCTATTCTTTTTTATATATATACAAGTATATACCATCTCCCAAAGTCGGTGTGACAAATATATTGTTGTTGTCATTTAATCTCAGAACTGCTGACAAGAAGAATATAACTTGGAAGATTCTTCCAAAGAAACCCTGTAAACATCTGATGAATACACTGAATAATTTGCACCAGCAGTTGGCAAAATGTAAGTGAATAACAATTAAAGGATATAATTTAATCTGGAAAAGGGAGTTGCTCTGCCTTATTCACAAAAGGGTAATACTTATTTTATCTAAAGGAAAGTGTCTTTACAATATTTAAGGCAAATGAGCACTGATGCAAAATTTGTTAGAAGCTGAATTGGAGATTTGTAATTTAAATTTTATATCTACCAGATTTTCTTAGAAACATCAAAATTCAAAAGGATATTAATGTGACTGTTTTCTTTAATTTTACCATTACTGAAATAACATGAAAAGATGGGTTTTAACTTATATATTTTCTTTATACTATGTATTTTGTTTATACTTAGAATAGAAAGTTAATTTTGAAAATCCAAAATAAATAGTTTGAACTACATTTGAAAACGTTGATGATTTCAAAGGGATGAGTGCTGTCATATGTTTTCATCTTCAAGTGGCTCTTAATGCTGTGCTTACTTCAAATAGTTTGAAGACAGAAGTTTGCCAAAAATGTGAATTCATCAAAATGAAAATCAGTGAGAATATGAAATACTTCGGGGTAAAAAAGCTTGTGTAAGAATATATTTTGAAGAGCTGGGCACCTTGACACATGCCTATAATCCCAGTGGAGGAAGCAAGAGGGTCACAAATTCAAAGCCAGCATCAGCAACTTAGCAAGGCCCCACAACTTAGCAAGACCCTGTCTCAAAAAATCTGGGTTAAGGCGCCTCTGGGTTCAATCCCTGATACCCCTCTCCCCCCAAAAATTATTATTATTATTATTATTTATATTTATGTTTTAGCTGTTCGGACACAATACCTTTATTTATTTATTTGTATGTGGTGCTGAGGATTGAACCCAGGGCCTGGCACTTGCTAGCCCCATCCCCCCCCAAAATTATATGTATATAATCTTGAGAGTTCAGAATTAGATTATCTGATTAGAAGAGTTAAACTTTCTATTCTTTATCCAATCTTGGTACTATAACCATAACCCATTCAGAGTCCATAATTTAATACTTACTTTGTGAAATGTAGTCAATAGTGACAGTAATTTTTTTCTCATTTATTTATTATTGAAATAAACCTAGGAAATGGCCTACACTCTTGAAAGATTCAAGGTGCTTATAGTATAGTTGAAAAAAGTATTTACAAAGCAATTTTGGTAAGATAATTCCACAGTAGCTCAAAAGTATTTGGAATATGAAAACAGTGACATCAAATACAACAAGATTTTATCTTATGGAACAAAATAAAAAGAGTTGACTAACTAATTGCTCTCTAAAAGTACTTGTACTTGTTTTGAAAAGCTAAGTTGAGTATGGTGACACATGCCTGTGATCCCAGCAGCTCAGAAGGCTGAGGTAGGAGGATCTCGAGGCTTCAGCAACTTGATGAGGCCCTAAGCAGCTCAGCAGGATCCTGTGGCCTGGAGGTTAAGTGCTCCCCCAACCCTGGGTTCAATCCCCAGTACTTAAAAAAAAAAAGAATAAGAACTACATAAAATTCTCTAAGAGGATTAATTATTCCTTGTGTTTAAAAAGATGTTTAAATTTTGAAGCCATCACATACAATTTTTTTTCCTGACCCTTTGAGAATAGAGACCCATCACATCTGAATAGAATGTATTACCTACCAACAGGTACATTCTTTTGTCACCTCAAAATAAAATCAGGAAATTAAAATTTAGTATTACTACCATCCTAATCCTCAGATCACATTCAAGTTTTGCCAGTATTTTCATAATTTTATCTATGGCAGAAGGATCCAGTTCCAAATCAGGTGTTGTATTTAGTTTTAAGTATCTTCTGTTTCCTTTTCTTTAAAACAATTTTTCAGACTGGGCTTGGTAATGCATGCCTGTAATCCAAGTGACTCAGGAGGCTGAGGCAAGAGGTTTCAATTTTTAAGCCAATCTGGGCAATTTAGTGAGACCCTGCCTCAAAATAAAAAATTAAAAGGACTGGAGATGCAGCTCAGTGATAGTATCCCTGGTTCAATTCTCAGTGCTGCAAAAAATAAAAATGAATAAATAAAAACTAAAATAATAGAACAATTCTTCAGAGCTGGGGTGGAGCTAGTGATAGAGCACTTATCTACCATGTGAGAGGTCCCGGATTCCATCCCCAGTATCAAAGAAACAAACAAATTAAAACAGTTTTTCAGTTTCTTCTTCGTTTTCTTGATACTTTTAAAAATATACTTACCATTTTAGAATGATCTATAATGTGTTTTTGTCTGAGAGTCCTTTTGATAGATGCAGGTCATACATATTTGGCAGAGATGTCATAGAAGTGATGCTGCCTTCCTCTCATTGTGTTTATCAGGTTGTGCACTATTTCAGTTTGTCCCGTTATTGATGAAGGTACGCCCTTCAATACTTGATTATGGTGATGTCTACCAGGCTTCTCTACTGTGAAGTTATTACTTTACTACCTGTTGTCATAGCATTCAACCAGATAGGGGAAAGAAAGAGTTGTTTTTTTAATATTTTAATTCCTGTATATTTATCCCACAGGCATATATTGAAAACAAAAAGAAAGGTGGGGAGGGCTATTACATTTAACCCTGTGTCCAGTTAATTTGGTTGGTATGATGTGTGTGTGTGTGTGTGTGTGTGTGTGTGTGTGTGTAGATAAAATATACTCAACAGAGCCTAAAAAATAAGGTAAGCTTTCTTAAGGTTTATATATTATGAAGTTGTATAAATAAATAGTTGAAGTAACGTGAGCCCTTTTGAAAACACAGTATACCGTTATGAGCACTGGTTTTGATAGTTTGGCGAAAGCACTAACTGTGTTTGTTCACAGTACAGCAAAGACCAAGAGAAGATGGACTAATGGACTTAACAATGAATGACTATGATTTTAATTCTGGAAAGAGGTTGCATATGATAGATTTGGAAATCCAAGAGGCATTTTTGTTTTTCATGGCCTCTATTTTAAAAGGTTATAGAGCATATTTAAGGCCAATAACACAAGCCCCATCTGAGACAGCAACAGATGCAACCTCTCTTTTTGCCCTGCAAGGTGAGTGATTGCATAGTCTTATAGCTTTCACATTATTGAGCCTAGCCTTGAGATAATTCAGTTGCTTTCTGAATTAATAGTCTGTATTTATCAAGATACATACCTGTTTTTGAGGAATATGTGAATACCAGCTCTGGTGATCCAGATCTGAAGGACTAGTTCTTTCATTGGCATGTTTACTATAACCCAAAGTATGTAGAAGAAACTATCTGAAAAGTACAGAATCTCCTAAGTATATAGTACTTCACTCTGTGTGTCGTCAGATATTGGTGTTTTCAGGGCAGCCAGGTAGTGTTGGAAAAGCAGAGGCACTACTGGGATGGTTACTCCAGGCTTGTGTGCTCTCATTTGCTTTATTTCGGTTCTCATTACAAACATTACTTTCTGTCTGTGCCACAAAGTGAAAAAAGGTTGGAAATCCCCAGGGTGCAGTTGGTGTCACAGTACATATTTCCTTCCTTTTGTAGTATATAATATTTGAAAGAGAAATTCATTTAATATGTAATATATTGAATGCCTCCAAATGCTGGCTATGTATTAGTATGCAAAAGAGACATGACTGTTACTTATCTCACAGAGCTTATAGTCAAGAAGATAAGCAATTAGAAATTAATATGAGTGAAGAACTTTAGTTTATAATTTTAAATTACAGAGGCCCTTTGAAGTATTGTTTGAGCCCTGATCACAAAGGTAAGTAGAAATTTGCCAGGCAAAGGGAAGTTGAGAGTGTTTTAGGAAGAGAGACTAGTTTATGCAAAGTCCTTGAGGCTGGAAAGAACTTTAGTTCATATCTAAGTGTAGTATAATAGCACAATGAGGACATGGAAGATAAAATCAGGAAATAAACATTTACTCTGTTTTCAAAATGTAAGAGAAACATAAATGAATATCAGAAGGATTGTTACTGCTTCTTTGAAAAGCCACACCTTTTTTATTATAAATATAGAGCAATTCTTATTTTTTTTAAATTGGTTTTATTTATAAATAAAATAATTCTGACAGAGGAATGCATTACAATTCTTATTACACATATATACCACAATTTTTCATATCTCTGTTTGTATATTAAAGTATGTTGACACCCAATTCGTGTCTTCATACATGTACTTTGGATAATGATGTCCATCACATTCCACCATCCTTGCTAATCCCATGCCCTCTCCCTTTCCCTCCCACCCCTCTGCCCTATCTAGAATTCATTCCTTCCATGTTCCCCCTCCCGACCCCACTATGAGTCATCCTCCTTATATCAGAGAAAACATTTGGCATTTGTTTTTTTGGGATTGACTAACTTCACTTAGCATTATCTTCTCCAATGCCATTCATTTACCTGCAAATGCCATGATTTTATTCTCTTTTATTGATGAGTAAAATTCCATTGTGTATACATGCCACATTTTTTTTTATCCATTTGTCCACTGAAGGGCATCTAGTTTGGGAAAAAAGCCACACATATAGATAAACAGATAGATACACAGAGAGAGAGAGCACACGCGCAAGCAGCGGGCGCACAAGAGCATACAGGTATATATACCATGCAAAGCATTGGGACCAAAAATAGAAATTTAAAAAATGCTTTCAGATTTACTAGTTTATGGATCATCTTCAAAGATGGGGGCAATGGAGATAATTTTGGATGGGAATTTGAGATACCTAGGTTTATATTTCTTTTGTATTAGTTTTTCTATTGCTTACTTATTTGTTTGTTGGGTCATTTTTCTTATCAGAGATCTTAGTTTCTCTTTTGGTTAAATAGTGGGGAAGATTGAGGTTATCAATGACATGTTTGATCAGGTTTCTGCCCACTCAAAATTCCTATGAATCTAGGGGCTGGGGTTGTGGCTCAGTGGTAGAGCACTCGCCTCCCATGTGAGAGACCCTGGGTTCGATCCTCAGCACCACATAAAAATAAATCAACAAAATAAAGATATTGTGTCCATGTATAACTAAAAAAATATTTTAAAAATTTCCTATGAATCTATAAATGATGTATATTCTCACATTATATATTTATGTTGAACAGCTTTCTTAAGAAGCCGGGACCGATCACATCAAAAATTCTATAACATGATGACCAAAACACAAATGTTTATTCGCTTCATTGAAGAATGTTCTTTTGTCAGTGATAAAGATGCAAGCCTGGCATTTTTTGATGATTGTGTAGATAAAGTAAGTGTACATGTGCCCTAATTTATTTTGTGTGACTATTATAAATGTTATGAATTATAGTTTCTATTTATAGCTTTTAACAAAATCTAAATTAATTCAGTTTCATAATTGACTATAGACACTATAGAGTGTACCTCTTAAAAGCATTCTCTATGATTTTACTAAATCACGAGTTTCATTTTAACAATCAGGTTTCTTTCCCTATCTGTGCACTTATAGACTGGGTTTTTCTGAACTGTGAACCTCCAACTGCAGCATTCTTAATTTTCACCTCTTTTTGTCTGAGGTGAATGTCAAATGTTTAGTGTAGGTGAGCTACAACTATTTACCTGTCCATGCTGGAGAGTGAGGAAAGGGAAGATCAGTGGCTCAAGAAAGGGGTATCTAACCCTATATGTGGTGAGGAAGGAGGAGTAGCTTACTGTGGGTATCAGAGCCCAACCTGAAAAATCAGAGGCCAGGCAGAATAGAGAATGTATATGCCAGGCAATGGGCAGACTGCTGCAGGGTGTCAGAACTTCCAACAATTTAAACAAGACGGGAAGAGTAGGGATAACATGGGGTGGGCACAGAAAATGAGACATCATAGTTTGATTTGAATGAGGGAGGTGCCAGCTTGGTGGGGATGGGATTTGGTGTATAGGGGAGTGTCAAAGCAAAATTAGGGTGAAAGAAGTCATCTGCATGGTAGAGGAGGGGCAGTGAAGATTGGAGTATGTTCCACATGAAAGGGATTGATCAAACAAGTAAATATTTCAAAATTTCTCACTGTTGGAGAAGTAATTTACAAATACAGAAATAGAGAAAACTAGAATGAACCTTGAAGTGCTAGAATGGAATTAGAGGTTTAGTGTGGTATCTTTGGTTTTCAATAATAAATGTAAAAATAATGATAAATATTGATATAAGCATATGTGTCTATATATATTGGTAAGTATTCTCTAGCTCTGTACATTGAATGGACCTGTATGCAGTCACACCCCAATTGCAATTTATACCTGAGGCATAGAGTTTGCATCAGTTATAAATACGGTTCTCTACCAAAAGGAATCAGGACTCTTTGGGGAAATGTTGGTCTGAAGTTTAAAGCAAGGAGGGTACAAAATGAACCCTACAGTATATTATATTAGAAAATAATGAGTTGTTTCAAGAATGATAGAGACATAATAAAACAAACCCAAACACAGAAGCCAATTTGAAGGGATTTCCACTGACAAATCTGGGACAATTTGAGCACCAGATGTTAGTAGCATATTAGCCTGTTGAATAAAATAGGAAACCATGAGTCTATACAGTTATGGGTTGATCAGTTAATTGAAAGTCTGATGAGAAGCAGAGTCTTATACAGTTTCAAGGTTCTTTCTCACAGAATACATAAATAATGACAAAGGGAGAAAGAGTAACCATACAGTAGAAAAACTTGGCAGACACCACTTTAATAATCAAGTGATCAACGTGAGCATCATCAGATCAGTAATGAGGTAAATCAACATAATGTGCCCCCGATTTTTGGCAATGAGAATGCATTATCAATTCTATAATATTCCTCCCAAAGATGTATGACCTCTTTAATCTTAAGGAAATATCAGACAAACGCAAATTGAGACATTCTACAGAAACATTTTCTGTAATAGGTTAAGATTAAAGAAATAAAGGAAAAATTGAGAATTTGTTCTAGAGGGAAATGAAGAGACTTTACAGCCCAATACATGTAATACATTGTTCAGAACTGTAACACTTAGAAAAATCAGCAAAACTTGAATATTGTTCAAGGATTAGGTAGTAATAATATGTAATATGTTAGTGTTAATTTCCAGTCATACTTATGTAGGAAGATATCCTTTTTTTGTTGAAGTATATATTAAAGTATTCAGGAGTGATGAGTAACTCTCAGATTAAGGAAAAAAAGTCATTTGTACTATACTAAAAACTTTTCTATTAATTTGTGATTATGCATAATGCATATAGTGTTTGTGATTTTATGCTGTTTGTGATGATAGAGAAAATGAAGAAAACAAAGCTTTATTGTATCTCAGCAATTTATTGTAAATTATCTCAACAACTACAAATGTAAGGCTGTTTAAAGAATCCCATAACTTTTAAATTTAAGTGACTATCAAAGAAAATCAGTGATTTTGGGGGGCACAATAACTAAAATATTACTTATCTCTCAATATTCAGAAATCAGCTCAAAGCTGAATTTGACATGAAAATATCCTTTAAATAAACACCATATGTCTTATAAAAATAAGAATTGAGAAGTGATTCTCTACATTGACAATCAAAGTACTTAAATACCAACTACTATATTAGTAACTTCAGTCATTTACTTTTTTCTATGTTATTTTATTATCTGTTTTTAAAAATGTGAGGAGCTGGGCACAGTGGCGCATGCCTATAATCCCAGAGGCTGGGGAGGCTGAGGCAGAAGGAATGAAATTTCAAAGCCAGCCTCAGTGACTTAGCAAGACCCTAAGCAACTTATCAAGACCATGTCTCTAAATATAAAAAAGGGCTGGGGATGTGGCTCAATGGTTAAGGACTCCTGGGTTCAATCCCCGATACATACACACACACACACACACACACACACACACACACGTTGTGAGGAGAGATTATTGTAACTGCCTATCTCATGGTATTCAGAGTAGTGTTGTATAAACTAAGAAGTAGAAAATATTACAGCTGTCTTTATTTTGGGGTTTTATCCAAGTTCATAGATTAATTCATTTGGTTTTATCATCATGACTTAGAAATGTTATTTTTAAATGACTGATGAATAGCAGGAACAGGTTCATAAGCATTTACCTTTTCCTACAAATTTAGAACACTTGAGCAATAGTTGACATAAAAAATAATGTTTCTGGTACTGATAGAGTTAATGAGCTAAAGATGACAGAAATATCAACTCTAATCCTTAAAATATTTTGGAATAGGAAAAGATAGATATATGCCATCATCTGTTTAGAACCTAATTTATTTTCCTCTAGAAACACTGATATAAATGATTAACCTATAATTCAGATGATACTGGGGTGCAGTGTTGTGTGTTATAAGTATGTATTAATTTTTCTGTGTATGGAATGAAATTCTAAACCACTTTTTAGGACACGTAAAAATCAAATTTGTTGAGTTATAAAATACAAACATTAAATATACCTTAAAGTATATATTTTGATGAGTTTTGACAAATATATCCACATAACCATGATTTCAAAATATAGAACATTTTCGTCACCCCACAAAAGGTTTTGTTTTGAGGGAAGCTTTATTTTCTTTTTTGTAATTATTTGTTTACAAATGGACTTTCAGATCCCTGCTTTTTGTAAGTTAAGCTCTACCTGTTTACTTTGAGAAGGAGATCATGTCCTACCTCCTTGACATTTGCCATTACAGCAGTGTATCAATAACATTTTGTTAATATTTTAATCAAAATTTTATGTTTGCCTTATGTGGTGCTTATAAAATTAAATATTGGCAATAAATGGGAAGGTAAGTCTTTTAAAATAATTTCTCTTAATCCTGGTTTATAGGAATAACTGATTTTTTTGCATAAAAAGATGTTTCTGGGTTAGCCTTATATACTTTAAACATATTTCTCATATGGTTCTAGGTTTCTACTGGTCATACATATATATTCATGGAACTTCCATTATGAACGATGGTATTTTTATAACAGTTGTTCCCTGTGCCAAGCTAACTGAATCATAAGGAACCAAATTAGTCATCAGAGTTTAGCATGCTGTAACCAATAAACTTATTAATCTACATGGGAATACTGGGTTAGTTGTAGAAATCCAATTAAGAGCTTAGAAGAAAGAAATATTATATTATTTTTTTGAACTATTAATGCATCTTGTTCATAAGTTTGTATTTCACCTAAACTCATATTGTAGTGTCACATACTTTTTTGAAATATTAATATGGTAAGATGCACAAAACTTATAATTTTGCTAGATACCTAGGGTATCATTTCCTAAGTAGCATAGCTTAGTACTGATAATTAATACATTAAGTGGTCTAGGATTTTCTGTAGGTTACTATCATTTATTTGATGGGAGTCAATGCAGGAGATGATTGAAGCAGTTCCTTTAAAAATATAAATTCTGAAAAGTCTCAAAAAATAAAATTATATTAAATGTATAAACATTGTTTCTAGGCAAACTATTTTCCTAAAATACAATTTACCTGTTCAAAGTCTTAATCCAACAAAAGATCATTTATGTATACTGGATTAACATTGTACTTAAGGATTTTAATGAGTAATCAGAAAATCAAACTGAGAACATACTAAAACATAGTCACTTGCATTTGCTTTATTATAATTCCAGAGAATTTTATTAGAAAAAGAAATTTATCACAAGACTTAAAATATAAACTTCAGATGTAGTTAGAACAGAGATTGATTATATTCCTAAGTATTGTTAAGCAGAACTCCCAGAAATATAAGTAACTGTACAATGAATACATTGAGAACTGCCTTTTATATTTTAATACCATAATAAGTATAGCAAGCACAAAATATTGGTGCTTACTTTTAACCTGCAAGTGTTTTTTGATGATCAGTCACATTTTAAGAATGCTCACGTATGAGGAACTGGTGATATAGCTCAGTGGGGGAGCACTTGCCTAGCATGTGCAAGGCTCTGGGCTCAACCACTAGCACTAGAGGGGATTAAAAAAAGAATCATTTATGTGGAGGTTATCCCTTAGTTGAATGACTGTGAGCTCATTTTTTAAGTGAAAAAATCCTCTTACATCTGGCAGTTTAGCAATGGAAAATATTAAATATGCATTAACTGCCTAAGCCCATCTGTGATTAAGATTGAACAGAAATTAGATATTTTACTCTTTTGATCTTAACATATCCAAACAGAAAATATTTGACTGACTTTTAAAATCTGAAGTGAATAATGCTTAATAGAAATAAGAAAAAGAGTATATGAGAATTATTTGAGTTTCATTTATGACTAATTTAAGAACCATGTGTTCTTGTTCTTCACATGATTATATTTTAAATCCTTACAATCTGTTCCTGTAAAATGGTGCTTAATTAAGGGCAGTTTTGTGTAACAAATAGTCTTGTTAGAGTTTTTCTTGGTTTTTCAAGCATCCCTTTGCAATGTTTTCTGAGCATATTAATATCTTGTGGAAAAATATAAAGAGAAAATGAAAATTATTTTAATTTTATCCTGAAGTGGGTGTTGTATTTCTTTTTTTTCTCAATAGACACAGATGTCACTGTGCTTTTCAAAAGACAGAAATGTCCAACTGATAAATATAGGATTTATGGCATGGCTGTTTTTATAATGCTGAACTGGGATTTATTGGTACACAAGTAAAGGAAAATATTCTTTACCAAGTCATTTAATCTGTAGTGCAAAATTTTTTAAATTTTAATAGACTAATATACTGATAAATAGAAAGTTATCCTGGACCCCAGGCTTTTGCCATGAGACCTAAATGGCTAGATAGGGGGAAACAGGCACAGATCTGGAAAGGGAGAAACTGTTAAATAACTTAATTAATTAATTAAAACACCTGGTGCTCATAGACAAGCAGTCCTCTTATAATATCCCACCATGGAGATGGGCATAGTTTCTAGCATTCTTTCCAGCCTCGTTGGATACTAACCTTTTTATTCTAGTCCATCTCTTCTATTTCATTATCATTGCTAGCATTTATATTACATAACTGTGTTTCATCTACATAAATATGTTTGTGGGAATAAAGCATCTTATTTCCAATGGACACCACACCCTTCTAGAGACACCTGTGATTTTGAGTTAGCATTGACATGCTTCTAGTGTTTTTTAAAAATATTATCTCTTGAGTTTCATAATAATGACCAAGGTATACTTCATTTTTATTGAAATTTTGTTCCTAAACACTTTTATTAAATTGCTAAAGAAACAGAAGTGTGGAAATTAAAAAGGAGAAAGAACTCCATAAGTTTAGTATCCCAATGTAAAATCCATTTTGCATTTACTTTGTTTTATGTTACATAATTGTAAAAGTGTCCCAATTTTTATACATAACTAATTAGCATTTTAATAGCACTGTCACATATTTTAAGAGTAAATTTTGATTTTTCCCCCAGACATGACATAGTTTAAAATGTCATTTGATTTTGTTCCATCCCTTCCCATTCTGTTTCTAGTTACAAAAGCAATCACTTTCAGCTCTTTTCATTTACCTTAAGATTTTTAAGTAATGTTTTTATTGCTGCTCATAATTTTCTGTATTATCAATTAATGTCCTATGAACTACCACCACAATTCTTCTAATATAGTTAAAACATGAATTTTGGTCAAATAGTTGTTCAGTGTTGATATTACTGTCTTTTTGTATGTATCATAGCTAGGCTATAATTAAATTGTCTTTCATGTATAGCTTTTTATTTTCCCAAAAGTTAATAAATGCTCTGTTTTTATCTTGTATCTGTTAATAATTCATCTCTGAATTCTTGTACAGAAGTGAAAATTTCTATTTTTTCAACACATCCAGTAATCATTTGATTTTTTTTTCTTTTAATTCTTGCTGGAGTTTTCCATGCTGTCATTATAATCTGAGTTGATTGCTTCCTGGTCTTTGATCTGGCATTTTTCTTTACTATTATTTTTGTTATTGTATAACTTCCTTGTAGAGTAGGATGCCCTACTTTCTGGCTTCAGTAACTATTTTTTTTAAATTTCCTTAAATACATCTCTTGGTAGCTTAGTGAGAAAGGGTACATGGGAAACTGTGTGTTTGTGTATATGTGGTACTAGGATTGAACACAGAGACACTTTACGACAGAGGTATATCTCCAGCCTTCTTTTATTTTGAGATAGCATCTTACTAAGTTGCTGAGGTGGCCTCAAACCTGCAATTCTCTTGTCTCAGACCCTTGAGTAGCTGGGATTATAGTTGTATACCAATTGTGCCTTGTGAATGGGAGAGAAAGATTTTTTTTTATTCCCTGCCTATCTGAAAATTTCTTTTATTTTTTTCTCTGCTACTACTTGTTAATTTGGTTGGATCAAAATTTTTTTTAATTCAACAAAAATGTATTGATCATCTCTTACTTACCAGGTACCTTTTGTTGTTGTTTTAGTTTTGTTTTTAGTTGCTGGGGATATAGCAATGATCACAAAAGACCAAAATCTTTTTCCTTATAAAGTTGACATTCTATTGGTGAAGGCAGATAGATAAAAGACCAAATAAATACTTGAAATGTATAGTGTGTTAGATAATGAAAAGTTCTTCTGCAGGAAAGTAACAATAATAAAAGATGAGGGAGAAGACAGGGAGTATGCTGGGACAGAAAGATTTGTTTGAAAGTTTACAACAGCAGACAAGCAATGCCAAATGAGAAAGACCAGACATCACAACCAAGTGGCTCCCTCAGAGAAGCAGTCTGTCAGGCAGTGGAAATAACATGTGCAAAGGCCCTTTGGTGGGAGTCTGCTTACTTTATTAGAGAAAAGGGAATGACCAGGAAAATAGACTGGAGATGAGGGCAAAAGAAAGTAGGGAGAGAAAAACAAATCCTTAAGGCCTTACAGGTAGAGGAATAACTCTATTTAAAATAACAACAATAACTAAGTAGAATTAATAAAATAGACAATAAAAATAACAACAAAAGGATTCCCATTTACCAAATACCAAACATACCTCCTGTTGAAGGACTCAATAGGAGCCCCCTTGACTATAAAATGGGACACTGTAACTGTCTCCCAGGTTTGCCACCAGGACCAATAAGCAATAGGTACCAGGAGGGGTCCCGCTGATTGTGCTAGATGGCCAACTCAGCTAGGGAAGTAAGCCAAGCCTTTCCAAAGCAGGCTACTCCCCCAAACATCACTGCCATGGCTCCACCTCCCAGTCCTGTCCCTGCAAAAGTCTGGGCACAAACCAGTGAGTGCAAATACTGACCCTGAGACTACCCAGATTAAAATTTTGAAGTCATTGCTGTATTGTCTTGTAGCGTCTAGTGTTACATTTGAGAATTCTAATACCATCTTGATTTCCAATCTTTTGTACTTGATGTCTTGTTCTTTTTGGAAGCTTTTTAAATCAACATACCTTGAGTAGGATTTTTTTTATCTTAATTGAATTGGATATGTGTAGGCCTTTTTAATCTGCAAATTCATTTTTTTCTATTCTGGGGAATTTTCTTCTCTGTTTAATGTCTTTCCCTTATTATTCTCTTTTTATAAAATAATTATTATCTGGATATTGGCCCTCCAGACTGATCCTCTTAATTTTCTTTTTTTTTTTTTCATCTTTGTCAGTTTTTTTTTCATTTTGTCAGTTTCACTTTTTGAGAGATTTCTTTAGTTTTATCTTCAGTTTTTATATGTCTTACTTCTGCTATCATATTTGTAATTTCCATACAAATTCACTGAATGTTCCTTTTTTTATTCATCTTATTCTTATTTCATGATTATAAGCTTATTCATTTTATTTTGAAGGTTTCCTCTCCCTGCTCTGTCTCTGCCTCTTCTGTGTACATTTTTATGTTTGTTTATTTTGTTCTTTTTCACATTATTGTGTTCCTTGTTTCTTGTGATTTATTTGTTTAGCATTCTTTTTGAAGAGGGAGGCAAAGGAACTCATTGGAGCTCTTTCTGGGAAGGTGGGCTTGGGCCTTCTTAGGTGTGAATTGAATATCATACCTTTACACACCTATTTCATTGCAGTCCCAGTTTGATCAGTGTAATTCATTTCTTTAGGCTGATTGGTTTCCACAGGGTGTATCCTCCAGTGTGAGGTCTGGAGAGCAGAAGCCTAACAACTAGTGTTCTTAGCTGAGTGAGGAGGATAACTCAGTTTTTCTTCGTGTGACATGTAGACTTTTACTTACTTCACCTTCCTCATCTTCCCAGTGTCCTCAAGTGTAAAGTCTTTCTGGTTCACTCAGAAAATCCCAGCCAAGTCAGGTACAGTGGCACATGCCTGTAATCCCAGCAGCTCAGGAAGCTGAAGCAGGAGTATTGCAAATTCAAAGCCAGCCTTAGCAATGGTGAGGCACTTAAGTAACTCAGTGAGACCCTGTCTCTAAATAAAACACAAAATAGGCCTGAGGATGTGGCTCAGTGGTTGAGTGCCCCTGAATTCAATCCCTGGTACCCCGCCTCCTGCCCCCCAAAAAAGAGAAAATCCCAGCCAGTTCTGCCACCATTGGAGAGAGGTAGCATCCTAATTCTGTTTTTTTTTTTTTTTTTTAAAGAAAGAGTGGGGGAGAGAGAGAGAGAGAGAATTTTTTAATATTTATTTTTTAGTTCTCGGCTGACACAACATCTTTGTTTGTATGTGGTGCTGAGGATCGAACCCAGGCCGCACACATGCCAGGCGAGCGCGCTACCGCTTGAGCCACATCCCCAGCCCCCCTAATTCTGTTTGGTTGGGCTGTGGATCTGGGAGTCCTTCCTTAAATGTAGGCTTTAAATTAATCCACCTGCACTCCCAACTTCAAGGGCATCTAGTTCTATTTATTCCTGATATTTCTGAGGGTCTACAGAGCAAAGCAAATTGCTTTTTGATGTTCCTCCTCCCCCTCCCCGGTGCCAGATATGTGGCCCTCCGTTTTCATTGATTTAGTCTCATTTTGAGGGGATTTTGGGAGTACAAAAGGCAAACTGTGCTTAATTTGTCTTGTTCAAAGTGTATATAATCTTTACTGTTTTAATTTTTTTAAAATATTTTTAGTTGTAGATGGACACAATACTTTTATTTTATTTATTTATTTTTCTGTAGTGCTAAGGATTGAACCCAGTACCTCACACATGCTAGGTGAGCACTCTACCACTGAGCTACGACTCCAGTCTCATAATGTTTTCATAATAGACATTTTAATGACTGTTTCATTCAGTGAATATACCATAATTTATTGATTAACCTGTTTTTGACTTGGAAATGACTTCTAGTTAATTGCTATTGCAATCCTACAAAAACGTGTTTCATGCTAATAGATTTTTTACACATTAAGTTATTGCCCACACATTCCCCCCCTTTCTTTAAACTGTACTGGAGATTGAACCCAGGGTATTGTGCATGATAGACAAGCACCCCACTGCTAAGCTGCACCCCAACCCTTTTTAAGCTTTTTGAGATAAGATCTTGATAAGGTTACCCAGGTGTGATCCTCTTGCCTCAGCCTCCTAAATAGCAGGAGTTAATAGGCATGTGCCACCAGGCCCAGTTATTTTCTTAAAATTAGAGTACAATGAATATGTCTAGCTTTTACTTTCTAAGAAAGTCTACTAATTTTGAGTACTAACAAGGTATGTGATTATCTAGCTTACTAGATTGATTGTATAATTGTTAGTTTCATCATATAAAAGTCTTTTTGACAAACTATAAAAGAAATTTCCAGTTGGGCATGACGGCACACACCTGTAATCCCAGAGACATGGGAGGTTGAGGCAGGAGTACCGCAAGTTCAAGTCCAGCTTCAGCAACTTAATGAGGTCCTAAGCAACTTAGTAAGAGTCTGTCTCAAAAAAATAAAAAATAGGGCTGGGGATGCCTCTGGATTCCATACCCAGTACTATCAAAAAAAAAAAAAAAAAAAAGAAGAGAAGAAACCCTTATGATGAATTTTAAGTATCCTTCAACAGAATTAAAATACATGTTGGTTCTAAAAGCAACATATTCTGCCTTGTTTATATTTTTATTCTGAATATTTATTGCTTTTGTATCTTTTTAAAATAATAAACATTAATTTTATTTGGAAATAAGCAGCAATATAAAGAAGAAACTATTTGCTGGTAATTCTAAACCCAGAATAGTTAGTATTTTGGTAATTGTGTGTGTGTATGTTTATGGAAAAAGAATGCATAAATACATAACATACATAATCACTCAAAAAAATTAAGAATCATTGTGTGTGTGTGTGTGTGTGTGTGTGTGTGTATGAATGATTTGGTAGTCTTTTATTTTTCATTTGTGAACATTTTCTCTTGTCATTAATTATAATTCTCAAACTGCCCTGATGTTGAATAGTTCACTCTCTGTATAGACAATTTAAAATATTCTTTAATCCTGGAAGTTACAGTATATAATAAAGTGAATTTATAATCAACAATTTATGTAGGATTTTGAATATACTTCTTTTTAATAGAAAATTTTTAAAACTTACCTTTTTGGTATACTTTAAGATTTAATCTGTTAATAATTCTTCCAACTTATTCATTCTTGGTATGGGTTTGAATTTTTTCTTAACAAATATAGTTCTGTGGATTGTATTTTGTCATATGTTTGACATATTTAAATGAACAATTGTTCTGTCCTTTACTTTATGAGTTCTTGTGGGGCAACTTAGTCTCTATAAAGTTTTTAATTTTTCTGGATATTTTCTTGCAGTATAGTACCTAGGAAAAATAGTACTACTGAAGTGCTTTCAATATTATTGTGCCTGGAGTTTTCAGTATATGTACTTTATACACACTGAAACAACTTGGGAAAATTTGTTAGATTTAGTATAAAGTTTAAAAATTACAGCCCAATATCCTAACACATGTGTGTGCATTTAAAAAAATATTTGTTGAGGGCTGGGGTTGTAGCTTAGTGGTAGAGCACTTGCCTCGCATGTATGGGACACTGGGTTTGATTCTCAGCACCACAAAAAAAGATAAATGGAGATATTGTGTCCGTATACAACCAAAAAAATATTTAAGGAAAAAAATGTTTGTTGAATAATTAATAATGCAAAACAACATTAAAAAATACATTGGGGCTGGGGTTGTAGCTCTACTAATTAGTACTCTACTAATTTTGAGTACTAACAAGGTATGTGATTATCTAGCTTACTAGATAATGGCAGAGTGCTTGCCTATCACGAATGAGGCACTGAGTTCAATCCTCAGCACTGCATAAGAATAAATAAAATGAAAGTATTCTGTCCATCTACAACAAAAAATTTTAAAATACATATACATTGAGACATCTGGGTCCTATCCTGTCCTGTTTACCTCATTTCTCTTTTCTTTCCCATAGAGAGAATAATTTTCTTAGTGTTCTTCTAGTACTTCTTTCTGTAAATACAAACAAAAATAAATATATGTTCTTATTTTTCCTCTTTTATTACTCAAAAGATAGTATATAGTATAAAATGATTTTCACCTTGGTATTTTCATTTAATTATCTTGGAACTCTATATAGGGATAGAGAACTTTTTTCTTTTTAAATAGCTCTTTAGTGTATACTAGTGAAGATATTTTATTTAACCATTACCCTGTAGATGAACACTCATCTAATCAATATGGGTTTTTTTTAATCAGTATTTTTTAAACTTATTCAGGTCGATATGGACAAAAGTGGTGAAGTGCGACTCATAGAATTGGATGAATCTTTCAAAAGTGAACATACTGTTTTCGTAACACCACCTGAGATCCCACATCTACCCAATGGTGAAGAACCCCCTTTACAGTACAGGTATTCAAGAGGCAGAATGTTTGAGATTGAAAGAGAGAAGCAATCCATCATCTGTGACATAGCTTTCTAAGGACTGTGGTATTTTCAAAAATCCAAACTTTACAGATCCCTAATTTTTAGGTGGTAAGCAAGCTTATCCCACATCCATTATTAAGTTTTCAGGTATAAATGGAAAAAATATATAACTTTGCATAATAAATACTTGGGTAACTCTCTAATTATATCTATATAAGGATCCTCATAAATATTGATTAAATTTATTGACTTCCCCTCACTGAAATGCAGCATTTTTATTATAGAATTTTGATTTTCACTTCTCACTAAAGCTGATTCCATCACTTGCATCCCCTTTTCATTCCATACATACATTGATTAATGTAACTTAGTTTATAAAAAGATTAAATCTAATTTAGGGTCAATATTTAAGACCTTGATTTGTATAAAATAATTTTAAGCTATTCATTTTTTCATAAAGTCATGAAAATTCAGAATTATTAGAATTGATTATTGTTAATTTAGGAAATTTTGTCTGATATTGCTAAGTGCTTGGTCTATAGATTTAAATGTTATATTGTCTGCTTTCAAGTCTAATGAGGAAGAGAGAAAGATCCTCAGCACAGTAAAATGAAGCTATAATAGAGGTAGATTTATTTTTTAGTTTCTAGTGCTGTGCATTTACTACCTAAAATTGTATTTTCCTTAAAACTTAAAATTTTTAAAAATTCTCTAATAATACTTTCTTACTTCATTTATTAGACTCTAAACTTTTTAATTTTACATCTGTAATTCATTGAGTCACAGTTTATTATTTTCATTGGAAAAGGATTTCCCTGATATCCTCATGTATGGATTAAATTCTTCATTGTATAGATGAAAACTAGTGTGACAGATGTTTGTGAATGTAGATTAATTCATAGACCATTTGATTCTACTCTTACTGTTCATCCGCTAATGATGTTGCTCATATCACTTTTTGAAGTATGTCTTTTATCCTTTTTTTAATGATTTTTTTAGTTGTAGATGGACACAATACCCTTATTTTATTTGTTTATTTTTATGTGGTACGGGTGCTCAAACCTAGTGCCTCACGCATGCTAGGCAAGCACTCTACCACTAAGCCACAACCCCATCCCTTTTAGTTGTTTTTTAAAATATTTCTTATAATTTCTCCTTTCTAAATAAGATATCGCTCTGAGATTTCTTTTGTACTTTACACTGCTTAGTCTGCTTTTAGTGTTTCACTAGTACAGTTTTGTTTTACTTTCTGTGGTTTGGTTTTAACTTTTTAATTTAAATTTTACTTTCAGATTTGGTCCTCTACTAAAATTACTTAGCTTAAAAAGTTACCAGTTTTTAATATAGCATATGTAATTTTTTTTCTTGAGACTATCAGTATAATTATGTTATAATCACTGAAAAAACAATTGAAATTGGTCCTCTTAATAAAAGATGACTCATTGTAAAATGATGAGATATTTCCATAAGACAAACAAAGTGGTCTTATTATCACCCTATATTGATTCAGTGACTTTTTTTAAAGGGACATGGTTTTCTTGAACTTCTTTGCTATTTTATTCCAAATTAGCATTCTATCATTACTAATATTTTCTTATTCTATTGAATTTTCCTATAGGAATATGTAATAGATATTATTTATCATCTTTTATTATTAGGTTTCTTCTTAATTAAGACTATATGCCTTTAAAAATATTTAAAATAGGCTAAGTTTGTTACTTGGGGGGATTCTTTTCTTTTTTGCATATTTCTTCTAGCTGCTTCCTTTTAAATATCCAAAACACCTTGCTGTAGCACCCTGATGTTCATCCAAAGCAATGACATTGATGATTGCTTTGTTTGAAGAGTATTGATTTGGTGGGCCCTTTTCCAACAGCCACATTTTCTAATGTTTGCTGTCTCTTCTTTTAAAAGTTTGAGTTATTTTGTAATTTGATGTCAAGTTCAATTACATGTATTGCCCACCCCCAGATATAGAGTCTGTATTTAACTATTACACTTCTAAATATTATGTTAAGAAAAGCAGGCGCTGGGGTTGTGGCTCAGTGGTAGAGTGCTCGCCTAGCACGTGCGAGGCGCTGGTTCGATCCTCAGCACCACATAAAAATTAATTAATTAATTAATTAAAGGTGTTGTGTCCAACTTAAAAAATATATTTCTTAAAAAAAAAGAAAGAAAGAAAAGCAGCATTAGCATTTGCAATGCTAATAGCAAGATAGTTAAATTCTAAGATAGGAAGTTTTCTTAGCTTGTAACTACTGTTATCATCTATGTATGCTTGAAATTTTGTTTTGCTTTTCCAAAACAGCTATAATGGATTTCCAGTTCTTAGGAACAATTTATTTGAGAGACCTGAAGGATTTCTGCAAACACGAAAGAACAAATTGCCTTCAAAATCAAGTAGCCCTAGTAGCCCTTCTCCCATGTTCAGAAGAACAAAACAGGTACTTTTAAATTTTTGCAGTTTTCATGTAATCAAATATTAAATCTGACATTCATTCTCTCTTAATATACTTTACCATCCACAAATAACTATTATTAGATTATAATGCTCCTTATACAGTATGAAGATTCAGTAATCTGACCTAGGAAATTAACCTGAGTATCTTATTCTAGGAATTTATTGCGTATTGTATGATAAGATTCAAGAGGAAACTTAAAAATATATTAATTATGGACAGATTTTTCTATGGAAATATTGTGACCTTTATCTGCTCAACATTCAGTTCAAGAATGATGTCTGAGAATTTAATTTTTATGAGACTTTTTGCATTTTTTCCTAGGAAATTAAATCAGCCCATAAAATTGCCAAGAGGTATTCTTCTATCCCTCAGATGTGGTCTCGGTGTTTACTACGACACTGTTATGGACTGTGGTTTATTTGTCTGCCAGCTTATGTGAAAGTGTGTCATTCCAAAGTCAGGGCTCTGAAAACAGCATATGATGTGCTAAAAAAAATGCATTTGAAGAAGATGGATCCACCTGATGAGGTATCAATTATTCTTTAAAATACATTATTCTAGATTTAGGTACATAAGTATCTTTGTTTTTATACACTTTTTACCTTGTGTTTCAGGTGTGCTACCGCATTCTTATGCAGCTCTGTGGACAGTATGATCAGCCTGTGCTTGCTGTTCGAGTGCTTTTTGAAATGCAGAAAGCTGGTATTGATCCCAATGCAATTACTTATGGTTACTATAATAAGGTAATCATTTTGATTTAATGGGGAAAATTGTTTTTGTAATCATAAGACCTTAATTTAATTGCAGAAATAATTGATGCAGGGGGTTATTTGGCATTTATTTTAGAATTTCCAAAATAATTGTCTCAATGAAGCAATTTTTGTTATTCTTCATGTTATACAATCTACTTTAATATTCTTTTGCTGGATTCTAAAGCCAATGTATGTTCAGTTATAAGTATTATCTTACTAATTATTTTATTTTGTTGAATGAATAGGCTGTTTTGGAAAGTACCTGGCCTTCAAGAAGTCGTAGTGGCTATTTTCTTTGGACAAAAGTAAGAAATGTTATTTTAGGAGTAGCACAGTTCAAAAGAGCTTTAAAGAAACATGCCCCCTTATCACAAACAACTCTCTCAGGTAATTAAAGGTTCTTAAGGAATGTATATATTTTACTTTTTCTTAAAAATTAATTGAATAGTTATATTTTATATTTTTAGAAATATTGAATACTTTAAAAATATTGAATATTTTTGGGTTTATATTGCCATTAAACATATTCACATACAAGTTGGATAACCTTTATCCACAGTGCTTAGGACTGGAAGTGTTTGAGATTTGATACTTTTTTTGGATTTTGGGATATTTACATATATATGTATATGAAATACCTTTGAGATGGGATCCATTTCTAAATATGAAATTAATTTATGTTTCTTAACATAAACATACATGTTTATATACCTTATACATATAGCCTGAAGGTAACTTTATACAGTATTTTGTGGGCCTACTTTTTGATTGTGATCTATCATATCAGATCAGTTGTGGAATTTTCCACTTGTGGTGTCCTGTCAATACCCCAAAAGTTTTGGATTTCAGGGTTTTGGATTGGGGAATCTTAAACCTGTATTGGAGAACTCTTCCCATTTAAAAAACACCACATTTCACTTTTTTTTCCCCTTACTTGTTAAATGTATCAACCTTTGAAGGTCTTTGTTTTAGCATTCATTCATAATTCACAGTATGCTTCTTTATTATAGTTGTATGCTGGTTATATGGTACTTTTAATGTTGTTATTACATTAGTAAATTTTTAGTTTGAACAGCAAACTCTAATGTGTATTTTTGGTATCTCCTTGAGTAGTAAAATGCTATTAAATTGTGTTCTTAAGCAGATGGCAGTGACCTGGATGCTGTTAGTCATGGCAGCATGGATAGTGGTCATGGGACACACACTGTGGAGCAGGCATCTTTTAATACGGGTTTAATCAAAGTATATGCTACTGATGATAGATCTAGTACAGGTTCGTGTGTGCTTATGTATACATTTATTACAGTACATTTTAAAATTAGAGCTGCTAGCCTATATTTAAAAAATTTTTATTTTTAGTGATGTGTTTAACTGTCACTATTTAATTTTATATTAGGTACTTGATTTTATATTAAATTTAATAATTATATGCAGTTTTATTTATTCTTTATTTGAAGGATTATAAAGTTCTTTATTAAGTATTTACTACATGATAATTCAGTATCCAATTAACTATGGGTAGCCACAGATCTCTTCCTATCTTTTTTTTTTTTTCCCAGTTTTGGGGATTAAACCACCTGGGGCTTTGCACATCCTAGGCAGTTGCTCCACCACCAAACTATACCCCCAACTCCTTACTATGTACTTTTCTTGGATAAATTCTTTGTAATTATGAAAATATTGTTAGTTTTTTTTTTAAAGAGACGTCAAGTTCTGTTTCTGAGTTAATGATGTTGTACCAATGTCAACTTCCTGGTTTTAACATTGTTGTATGGATGTATAAGGTATTATTGGGGAAAACTAGGTAAAAGTACCCTTAGTAATTCGCTATACTGTACTAGTTTTATAACTTCTTCTGAGTCTTAAACCATTATATTTTTTCAATTTAAAACATAAAGTTATAATAATTTTAAATATAAAAAACAGCATTCTCTCACTGAAGGTAGCATTAGTTTCATTGAAATATGAAATTTATACACACACATAAACATTTTCTGTTAAAACTGATGAACTTGAAAATGAATTATTTGCATTATTCTGACTTTTTATTATTACACTTCAAAAAATTACATGACTTTTGGGGCTGGAGTTGTGGCTCAATGGTAGAGCCTTTGCCTAGCATGTGTGAGGCACTGGGTTTGATTCTCAGCACTGCATATAAATAAAAAAATAAATAAGATCAATTACACTTCTTTTTTAAAATTATATAACTTTTGGGGGAGGGAAGTACTAGTGATTTTACAAGGGTGCTTTATCACTGAGCTGTACCCCTAGCCATTTTTATTTTTTGTTTTAAGACAGAGCTCATTAAGTTGCCAAAGCTGGACTCAAACTTGTGATCTTCCTGCCTCAGCCTCCCTGTTACTAGGTTTACAGGTGCCACAGCACCTGGCTTACATGGGACTCTTTAATATAGTATAAGCACAAGCTCATAATGGACAGTTACTTTAAATATTGAAGCATTACTAATAAAATATGAAGGCTTCTGTCTCTACAGATTGCAACATTATTTTGGTCTGCCTCCTTTTATATCTACTTTTAGTAGCTGATAAGCACTTAATCAACTGATAGTAAGCTGATTGTGGTGAAGCATAATATTCATAATAATTCTTCTTTGGCTGATGTTATTTCTTAGTCATACCATATGGAATGTGGAATTTAGTTATTATAGGGACCATCCTTGGGCATTATCTCATTTAAAAAAAAATGAAGAGATACCTCTTTAATTTTAACTATGGCTTTTGCAAAAAGCTGTCTTAAAACAGTACAGAACCAGGGCTGGGGTTGTGGCTCAATGGTGGAGTACTTGCCTGGGATGTGTGAGGCACTAGGTTTGATCCTCAGCACCACATAAAAAAATAAAAACAAATAAAATAAAGTTATTTAAAAAAATAGTACAGAACCAGAGCCAGGCATGGTGGCTCATGCCTGTAATCCCCGTTCCTCGGGAGACTTGAGTTAAGAGCATCCAAGTTCGAAGCCAGCCTCAGCAACTTAGTGAGTCCCTACACAATTTAGTAAGACCCTGTCTCAAAAATTAAAAATAGGCCGGGCGCGGTGACACATGCCTGTAACCTCAGTGGCTTGGGATGAGGCAGGAGGATCTCAAGTTCAAAGCCAGCATCAGCAGAATCGAGGCACTAAACAACTCAGTGAGGCCCTGTCTCTAAATAAAATACAAAATAGGGCTGGGGATGTGGCTCAGTGGTTGAGTGCCCAGTACCCCAATAAATAAATAAAAAGGGTTGGGGATGTGGTTTACTTGTAAAGCACCCCTGAGTTAAATCCCTGACAGCAAAAACCAACCCCCCAAAAAACAAAAGCAACCAACAATAGTACAGTACCTAATAAAAGCATGGTTTTCATCAAGATTGTCTCAAGTATTAGATTTCTTTACAAGTTTATAAACCATTTTATTTTCAGTCTTGCATAATCATGATAGCCTTTTTTTTTTTTTAATCTGGGAACCTAAATTCAAACAAAAGAGCTAAAGGGGTTTCTTAAAATCACACATCTCCTAAGATTCAGAACCTTATCTTTTTGTTTTATTATTTTTTAGTTTTTGATGGACCTTTATTTGTATTTATTTGTATGCAGTGCTGAGAATTGAACCCAGTGCCTCATACAAGCTAGGCAAGTGTGCTACCACTGAGCCACATCCCCAGCCCCAGAACTTTATTTTTTGATGCTAATTTCATGGTAACAGTTTTCTAAAAATGATAGAAAGCCTAGTTAAGAAAACAATGTATTAGAAGTTTTCTTAAGTCAATGTAACTTTTGTTTTTCTTAATAACTTTTAACACTAATTTTGTTTCTTATTCCTATGGATTTGCATTCATATGTAGTTCCATAATTATTCAGTTGAATTTTGAGAAAAGTTAATTGCTTGTCAATAAATTTAAATAAGCAATACTTTTGGTAAAATCATTAGACATGCAGCTTCAGAGATGTATGTGTGAATGTTGTTATGAATTTCCTGTAGATTTTCCTCCATATACACAATGAGACCTCCAGCGACAAGTTCCATGTCTTAGTTGCAGCTCAGACTTTCAGCGAGAAAGGTCATGGACTTGTGTAAAAATTATCTGACTTGTCTGTGTCTGCTCACATAATAGTATGAATGTACAGTTCCTTTTGACTGCAGTATGGAGCCAGAAGTAAATTATTTTGAGATCATCTCTGTTACATTAATGAGGTTTGGGGAGGGGTAGCTAACAAAATAATGTTTTCTATTTGAAGTTGTCTAGACAATTTTCTATAAGTGAATCCAAACACTAATTAATATGTTGCTCCTAATTCCAATTGCTTTCACTAAAGTCATTATGATGAAACAACATAATAGCATGTTGTTTAATTTTTTCCCCAGGTGGTCAGTCTGATCTTGGATATAATTCATTGTCTAAGGATGAAGTTACAAGAGGGTATACATCTACTGAGGACATTCAAGAAGAAAAAGATAAAAAAGGGAGTGACTCTAGTTCTTGTAGGTATTGTTTTAAGTTGATATTGCATAAAATTGTGAACTTATATTTATAAAAATACAAGTTACTTTAAGTATAAACGCTAGTTTTGCTTTCCATTTTCCCATGAATTGCTTTTCTTCTCCAGTAAGTCCTCTTTACCATCTGATAGTTTCATACAAATGCTTCCAATGTAAGATGTATAGTCTTAGTGACAAAACATTCTTCAATCAAATACTGTTAGAATGAATGCTATATACCATAAGACAGTCTTACTGTGTAGAAAATTTTCTTGAAACAGAGACCCTTTTCTGAGGTATTATAATAATTTTATTTAAAATTTGCTAATGGACTGTGACTACTGGACTATAACTATATTTGGGTAAATATAGTTGTTTTTTTTTTACCCACCAAAATGTCTCTTCTACAACTAAAGAAGAAATATAAAATTTGCACATAAACCTCATGCATGACCAGTACTTAGTAATTATATTCACACTTTGAGGTCTCAAATAATGGGATGACTTATTCATGGTTGACAAATATATAGAGAGGTTTCCAATATATTCTCATTGGTTTTCAATAGAAATTGAAGACGAAAAGCTACTTCTCTTTTTGCCTCCTCCAATCTATATAGATTCCATTTCATTAGTGTTTTCATTTTCATCTTTGTAGTATCAGAGAATGAGAGTGCAAAAGGAAGTACTGATTGCCTTCCTAAGCTCAGTTATCAAAGTTCTTCCAGTATAGTCCGCCTCAATGGTACAAGTGACAACAGTGCTGTTAAAGTATCAGGAGAAAGCACAGGTGAGTTTAAAATATACATTTTTTTGTGCAAAATGAATTGTATCTATGTGGATAGTGAATCTTTATTTGTAAAGAAGTCTTAATTCTCCAGTTTTTTAAAAATATATTTGTGCAGCCTCTCATGGTATAGCTTAGTAGGTAGAGTTTTATATTTTATAACATACTTTATTCAAGCTTTCATTATTACTGAGTACAGGGGCACATATTAAACTTGTAGACTGACTTTTGAATTTGGGCTGTTGGGACTTTTTAGAAGGGGAAAGTGTGGGAGCAAGAGAGGTAATAAGTTTGAGGTAATCTATAGCTAGCCAATTTTTAAATAAGGCATATGATTCTTTAGTCTACATACTGTTTCTGGGTTTTCAGAGGAAAAAGGGTAGTCCTTCAGATAGTTTAGGTGATAATACCCATTTTTTTTCTTTTCAAGGTGTTTTTATATACTATTTTTTATTTATTAATAGAGCAATACTTAAATTAGTGGGAGAGGATATTAGCACGAATTTTTTTTTAGTTTTATTGATTTTTTTTTAAATCCACAACAATTAGCACTAATTTAAAAATGAGAAAATTGAGTTATAATCTGACATTGGCAGTTCACATAAATTATCAGTAGTTAATGGAAAAGTCAGATTAAAATCCAGGATCATACTTGTCTTCTTGAATTTTTCACCAGACTATTTTGCAGTGGTTAAATGAATGTAAGATTGAGAGCTTCTAGTCTGAAACATAATTTAAAAATTTTGGTATTAACTCACTTTTCCACCATGTTATAATCTAAGGAATATTGAAGAACTTATACTGAAATATCTTTATGTATGGCCTTATAATGATGTTTATTTTTCCATCTGTTTTTCTAACATAGTTAAAAATGCCTCTCTAACTCAAGGGTGGGTAGACAGTAGCCCAGATTTGGCCAGCATCCTATTTTTGTTCTGTCCCACAAAGCTAGCAGTGGTTTTTATGTTTTTTTAATGCTTAAGAAAAAAATCGAAAGAAAATATTATGTGACACACAAATTATTCGAAATTCAGGGCTGGGGATGTGGCTCAAGCGGTAGCGCGCTCGCCTGGCGTGCGTGCGGCCCGGGTTCTATCCTCAGCACCACATACAAACAAAGATGTTGTGTCCGCCGAGAACTAAAAAATAAATATTAAAAAAAATTCTCTCTCTCTCTCTCTCTCTCCCTCCCTCCCTCCCTCCCTCCCTCCCTCCCTCCCTCCCCCACTCTCTCTTTAAAAAAAAATTATTTAAAAAAAAATTATTCGAAATTCAAAGTTCAATGTTCTTAAATGAATATTTGTTGTAACACAGCCATGGTCATCATTTATATATTGTCCAGATGGTTTTGCACTTCAGCAGTACAGGTGTGTAGTTGTGATAGGCACCACTTGGTCTGAAAAAGTAAAATTATTTTTTATTTTTTATTATTAATTCTTATTTTCAGAAAATGTAGAGTCCTACTATCAAACAAATAAAAATTTAGATGACCTCTAATTATCTTACTTTGCATTTCCTTTTTTTTTTTTTAGTTGTAGATGGACACAAAATCTTTATTTTTATTTATTTATTTTTATGTGGTGCTGAGGATCTAACCCAGGGCCTCACGCATGCAAGGCAAGCGCTCTACTGCTGAGCTACAACCCCAGGCCCCTTTACATTTTCTTTTTAAGTAATAAACTTTAAAAAAGTTATTGGTATAACGATTTAGTCTTTCCTAACCATTTTATAACTATAACCTTAGTAACTGACATTTGATGGTCCTGTTTTGTTGTGCTTTCATGCTTAGTTTTTTCTTAGGATCTGCTTTTGTGAACTTAATAATGATTGCAAGTCATCCTGACTTTCTACCAGAGTAATAAATAACTAACTGATCACTGGCATTCAATTCTCTAATGTTTAACAAGTCAATTTTATAAAAGCCTGTAATGAATTTCGTTAGCGTGAATTAGAATTGTTAGTTTATTCTTCATATTTTTGGCTTTAAAACATTCCCATCTGTTAAGTGCTATGGGTTTATCACTACTGCCAAAGACTTATATATGGACTTACAGAAATTCTTATTTTTCAATAACATTTTTCTCTTAAAATATACTAGCATATACTAGAATTCAGAACAAATATATGGATATTTTGTTTATATCATTGGCTATGTGTGTGTATAAATACTAAGTATATATAGCCAAAACAGCTTCTAAACGATACAGGAGTAGAATAAACAAGGAGATTGGATATTGAAATAAAATCATCACCTTACAGTTCTCTCTTTATTATCTTGAGAATTTGATGCTTTGATAAACGTATATTGAACTGATGAGAGTTCAATCACAGGAAAGTTTAACTTGAAATATTCCTCTATATTCAAATTCTGGTTTTAGTATGCTTTAACACTTTGTTTTTAGTTACTCATACTAAAATATGTCATATTATAATGTATTATAATTTGTCATATTCTGAGTTGATGTAATGGCCACAGTTTTCAGTCAGTAAAAATTTTTTGGGGGCTGGGGATGTGGCTCAAGCGGTAGCGCGCTCGCCTGGCATGCGTGCGGCCTGGGTTCAATCCTCAGCACCACATACAAACAAAGATGTTGTGTCCGCCGAAAACTAAAAAATAAATATTAAAAAAAAAAATTTGTTTTGAGTTCCTGCTATATGCTACCATATGCCAGGTGCTGCTGGGAATATGGTAAGCAACAAAAAATGTAGTCCCTGCCTTCATGGAGGAAGCAGTTGGGAGTATAGTATTAAATACTATAAAGAGGATTGTAAGTTGCTATAAGAGCATATGATAGATGTGTCTTCTGTTTGGGGGGACACTGGTCAAGGAAAGCTTCCTTGAGAATATGATTTTTGAGCTTAGACCTGAAAAAGGAATAGAAAATAAATAAGGATATAGGTTGGAAAGGAAGATGTGAGGGAGGGCATTCTGAGCAGAAGAAACCATATGTAAAAGCCTGTGTCACAGTGTGTTCAGAGAAAAGGCTAGCTTAACTAGAGCACTTTCAGCATTAAATCTTAGAAAATATAATTTACAGTGGCTTCTACAAGTTGAGGTTTATTTTTCTCAAATAATAAATTCAAAGTTATTACCTTATATACATATATGATTACATGACCAGTGTGATTCTACATCACGTACAACCAGAAGAATGCGAACTTATGCTCCATTTATGTATGATGTATTAAAGTGCATTTCACTATCATGTATAACTAATAGAACAAATTTTAAAAAAGAAAAATTTAAAAATGAATATAATAAAATTCTCCCCAATATTAAAAAAAGAAAAGAAATTCAAAAGCAAACAATTATTCTAGATGTCACCTCAGAGTCTTTGCCATCAGTTTTCTTGACTTAACCAGGATTATAATATGGCCACTCTTTTCAAGGCAATAAGAATGGGAAAGAGGTTACTTCTATCCCTTTGGTCAAGAAAAAATGTTCTTCCAAAACCCTTCAGAAAGGGCCACCTTAACATCACTGGCCAGAATTAGGTTATAGAGCCACCTGGCTCAAGGAAGTTAAATAGTTCACAGCTACTGTGTTAGAGGCATGTAGAATCCAGCCTGGTCTACTAGAATTTAGCATGAATATAAATTTAGAATTGGGCATACTCTATGGGGCCTTGTATAGTCTGTTATCTATTCTAATTTGCATGTTCATAATTTTTACAGCTCTTTACAGATGTAAAGAACATATGAAACTGTACAAAAACAGACCTCAGGCCAGATTTGGCTCAAGGTGTAATTTCCCAGTCTCTCCTAATCTTTGTCTTTAGGCCATGCCATAGGACTGGCTTTACAAAGGACCCTTGTACATCTATTCAAATGCAATTACAAAGTATTATCTATAGGTTACAAGGTTCCTCCAAGTCTTCTATAATATTTAACATGTCAAGCAGAAGGTTTCCCAAGAAAGAGTTTTTTGGTTTAAGTCCTCAATCTTAAACCATAAATTGATATGGGGAGGGGGACACTTTGCCTCTCTGACATGCTATTTTTCTTGTTATTGGCATATGCTTATTTAAAAATAATAGTTTGTAATATTTTATGGTCTCAGGCTGGGGTTGTGGCTCAGTGGTAGAGCACTCACTTAACATCTAAGGCACTGGGTTCGATCATCAGCTCCACATAAACGAATAAACAAAGGTGTATATGTGTGTGTGTGTATATATATATATATTTTATGGTCTGTAGTATTACCATTTATCCCTGTTCTCCTACCTGCATGCATCATATAGTAGAAAAAAGGTACATTTTGGTAATTACCTAGTTATAGAGATCTGATTCAATTGTATAAAGCAAAGAATAGTTAACAATACTGTACCTAGATTAATACTTTTATAAGACTCCTATATAATGAGAACAATTTAGGTGATTGGAAACCTAGATTTCTGCATTCAACATTGTTATCTAAGTAATTTGGTAGAAAGCGGTAGACAGTATTTCTGAATAATGTCAAAGGGCCATTTACATTTGACTGGTATGAACTTACAATCAGTATGTTAAGAAAAGGTAAAATTATTCACATCTATATTCATAAGGATTTGGAGATTTTAAAATAAATTTTTATTTATGAATAAAATTAACATAGCTACCTTATATTGGTTTGGTGTTTTGGAGTTTGTTTTTCATTTTAATGAGCAGAAGCCTCAGAATCTCAAGATCATTGAGCACAATCACAATTGTATAACTATTTCTATTTAATCAATTCATTAAAATTAAAGAAAATTTATAAAACATAAATATTAATGTCTAGAACATACCACTTACATTTAGACAAATCTGAATTTGAATCCCAGTTGTACCATTTAAGGATTGGGTAACTTTGGGCTAAGTAATTAATTTTTCTTTTCTTTTTTTCTCAACACATAAAAATGTTGGACTGTTTTTTAATAGATGATATAAGTAATGTACCTAATATGATGTCTGTCAAATAATAGGCAGATCATGAGTACCTGCTACTATCTAGAATTTAAAATATTTAAGATGACTTGTATTTGCACATTACATTTTCCTGATTAAAAGCACTTTTCTTGTTTTATAGAAAGCACACCTGAGCTGGTCTTAATGTCATCTGTTGAGGATACAAATGAAACCGGAAACATTCAAAGTAGATGTTTCAGGAAAAGACATAAAAGTGACAATGAACCTGATTTGGAGCAGCAAATGGCCTGGGGAAATAGAAATCGTAATCTTAGTGGAGGGGTACTGATGGGATTAATGCTGAATAGAATTAATCAAGAAGCAAACACTGGAAATATAGTTGAAAAATTAGGAGCTGATGCAAAAATTCTTTCAAATGTTATCTCAAAAAGTACAAGACCAAATAGTCTTGATATTGGAAAGCCATCTTTAAGATCAAAAAGGGACAGTCTAGAAAAGGAATCCAGTGATGATGATACACCTTTTGATGGTTCTAACTGTTTGACAGATAAAGTGGATTCCCCTGTTATTTTTGACTTAGAAGATTTAGACAATGAAACAGATGGATCAAAAGTGGGATACATTACTGCGCAAAATCCCAAGAGAATTCAACGTATGAACAGTAGCTTTTCAGTAAAACCTTCTGAGAAAACTGATGTTGTAACAGGATTTGATCCCCTCTCTCTTTTGGTTGCTGAGACGGAACAGCACAAAGAAGAGGAGGAGGATGAAGATGATAGCAAAAGCATTTCAACACCATCTGCTCGGCGTGATTTAGCTGAAGAAATTGTGATGTATATGAATAACATGAGCAGTCCTTTGACAAGTCGTACACCAAGCATTGATTTACAGCGGGCATGTGATGATAAGTCAACCAGTAAGAAAAGTCCAACACTGGTCAAGGCATGCAGAAGATCTAGCCTGCCTCCTAATTCTCCTAGGCCAGTGAGACTTACCAAATCTAAAAGTTACACAAAAAGCGAGGAGAGACCACGGGATAGACTCTGGTCTTCTCCAGCCTTCTCACCTACTTGCCCATTTAGGGAAGAATCTCAAAATACATTAACTCATTCATCACCTTCATTTAACTTAGATACACTACTAGTACCTAAACTAGATGTTATAAGACACAGTATGTTCACTGCTGGCAAAGGAGTTGCAGAGAAAGCAAGCAAGTGGTACTCAAGATTCACCATGTATACCACGTCCTCTAAGGTAAGTTTTGTTGGCATTTACTCCTTTTACTTTCATATACCCACCACTACAAATGAAAGCCTTCTCGTTGTACAAATGTGTTTTAATCATTCTGTTTACACACAGCTTTATAAAAAGGACTCATGGGATGTAAAAGTTTTGTTAGGTGTCAGAATTTGAGCTGAAATAGCTTCAAAAAGAAAGAAGATGAAGGTTATGTTTATAATTCACTTTTGAAAGAAAGTGATATGTAGCTAGAGTAAAAAATTTGTGTTAAATATAAATACTGACTGAGTTTAAATATTTCCCTCAAAGTACATCATTTTTTCAGTCAGTATCCAATATGCCTTCAAAACTTACCAGCCAGACATATAATTTCTCCTTCTTTTTAGGATGATATAACTTATGATAAATCTACATAACCTCCCAAGAGCAAAAAATCTAGATGAAGTACAGAAAGTTTCTGTTTACAATCATCAGAGAACTTATAAAGCAACTATAGAAAAGAGAGGCAAGATTATAGAGAGAGAATTGCAGAGAGGAGCTGAAATTCTATAGCCACTTTTTCCCAGAAGGCATTTGCTAATTATAAGCACAGAGAATGAGTTCTAGCCCCAGGCTTTGCCTTATCAGAGAACTGTGGGAAAGGGATGGGGAATGGGTGAGTAAAACAGAAGACTTGAGGGACCTCAAATACACAGAAGGTTTTTTTCCTTCAAGACATTTTCCAAATACTGATATTACATAAGATAGGTAAACAGAAAGCATCTGAAAAATAGAGTTCCCTGCATAGTTCTGGGAACATAATAACTAGTACTGATGAGCTGCCAAGGGAAGAAGCTTTGGTGACTATTTCAGGTCATCAGTGCTACAGAGCTGTCCCTCGGGGGCACTGGTAAGCTATGGATAGACTGAGCTGGACCCAAACTGCAACCTAGACTTGACTCCTGCTCAACTCTGTGATTAGATTAAAATAGTCAGTCTTTAGGTGGCAGAGGAAAGAGTGTGCTCTTTCTGAAAGAATTAAACATCTACAGTTTTTATAGTTTTTTATATGCAGTATCTGACATTTAATTAAAGGTAGTTATGCCAAGAGACAGGACTATGGCTAGAAACCAGAAGAAAAACAGATAATGACAACAGAACCTCGGATGATCCAGATACTTGAATGAGAAAGGGTCTGTGAAATAATTATAAGATATTCACAATAGAGGAAAACACATAAAAAATGGCTGCAAAGATGGAAAATTTCACCAGATAATTAAAATCTGTTTTAAAAGGATCAGATGTAAATTGTAGAGCTGAAAAATATATTAAAGATGTGGGAGATATAACAGCAGATAAAACACAGAAAGGCTAGTAAACAAATTGGGAGGGGTGTAATTAGGAAATATCCACACTGGACGTACAGAGAAAAAATAGAAAATACAGCAGAATTGGGGGTGGGGGGAGTCATTAAAAATATTTAACATTTGTGTGATTGAGTTAAAAAGAAAGAGAATGGGATCTAACAAATACTTTAAAAACCAGTTGCACTGGACAAGACGACAAATGCCTATAATCCCAGTGATTTGGGAGGCTGAGGCAGGAGGATTACAAGTTCTAGGCCAATCTTAGGAACTTAGTGAGATTCTGTCTCAAAAAATAGAGCCAGGCTCAGTGGCACATGCCTATAATCCCAATGACTCAGGAGGCTGAGGCTGGAGGATCGCAAGTTCAACGCCAGCATTAGCAACTTAGCAAGGCCCTAAGCAACTCAGTGAGAGGCTGTCTCTAAATAAAATTTTAAAAGGGGATAGGGATGTGGCTTAGTGTTTAAGTGCCCCTGGGTTCAATCCCCAGGACCTAAAATAAATAAATGAATAAATAAAAAGTAGAAAGGATTGGGGATGTAGCTCAGTGGCAGAGCATCTCTGGTTCAATCCTCAATGCACTGTCCACCCCCAACACCTAATTGCCAAGAAATTTCCAAAAATGGAAGATACCAATTCACAAATTTAAGAATTTCTGCAAATGCCAAGCAGAATAAATACAAAGAAGACCATACGTAGTTATATATTGTTAAAATAAAGATGAAATACAAAGGAAAAATCTTAAAAGGTACTAGAGAAAAAAGATAAATTGCCTTCAAAGGAGCAACACTAGGAAATGAATAGTTGTCTTCAGAACAGAAACTATGATGTTGGAAGACACTGGTAAGATGCCTTTAAGATGCTAAAAGAAAATCACTGCCAACCTGTTTAACTATACTTAGCAAAATATTTTTCAGAAGTTTTATGGTGAGAGTTCTGGTTCCACTGGGGTAACATAAGGCCATCACAACCCATTCCCTCTAATGATTACAACTAAAAACTCCAGACAAAATATGTAAAAAATAAATAACTGGGACTTGGGTTATAGCTCAGTGGTAGAGTGCTTGCCTACCACACGTGAGGCCCTGGATTCAAGCCTCAGCACCAAGTAAAAATAAATAAATAAAATAAAGATATTGTTTCCATCTACAACTAAAAAGATATGAAAAATAAAAAATAACTATCTAAGAATTCTAAAAGAAAAATGAGCTGGCAGATTCTGTGGAGGGACCCACACAGAGGTAAGTTTCCCATTTTCTTCTCTCATGCCTCCTTACACCAAGAGCAATCACAGTGTGCCATAGCTATTCTAACAGCTAAAATTTCAAAAGAAACTCAGATTTTCTGATAGAGGAAGGAAAAGGGGCTCTGTGGAATCAAGAGTTGTATGAGAACCTCACGCAAGTCTCATCCTAACTCTTTGAGTTACACATACATGGAACAGGATGCAAACAAGCAAAGACAAGACTTATTACAGAAATTAATTAGGAATTAAACGACTGCCTACAAAAAACACACTCAGAAAGTAATTCAGTTGATTATATGTTAAAACATCGCCAGTACAATAACAGTATCCATACTACACAACCTAACATTCACATTATCCAATATAAAATAAAAAGTATTTGATATGAAATATTTGAAAGGGCTGGGGCTGTAGCTCAGTGGTAAAGTGCTTGCCTAGCATATGCAAGGCCATGGGTTCAGTCCCTGGCACCACACACATGTACATACACACAAAATAACTAGAAAAACATGACCAATTCTCAAAGGAAAGACAATCCTAAGATGATCCAGATGTCAGAATTAATCAGAAATTTTAAAGCAGCTATTATAACTAGATTCCATGAAGTATTTTTTATTTTTTTTAGTTATATATTACAGTGGAATCTATTTTGATATACTGATATAAGCATGCAATATATTTTATTCTATTTAGGATCCCAGTCTTATGGATGTACTTAGTATTGAGATTCACTGTGGTATTTTCATATATGTACATAGGAAAGTTCAGGCAGATTGATTTCACTGTATTTCCTATATGTGAAGCATTTTTAAAAAATGAAAATAAAGGAATTCTCAGCAAGAAATAGAAACTTAAAATCTTTGAGATACAAAGTCTGAAACAAACTCATTGGATAGGTTCAGTAGCAAAATGGAGATGACAGCAAAGAGTCAGTAAACTTAAAAGCTGAATAACAGAGATTACCTAATTCGCAGAACCAAGAAAGCAAAAAGACTTCTTAAAAAAAGGAACAGAGCCTCAGGAACTTGTGGGACAATATCAAAAGGTATAAATAACATGCATGTAATTGGAGTTTGAAAGGATTGAATAAAGTGTGGCAAAAAATATATTTGAAGAAGTAATAATTGAAACCCTCCAAATTTGGAAAAAGACAGATTTACAGATAGGATAGACTCAACAAAATACAGAAAGGATAAATTCAAAGTAAACCATACCTGTACACATAATAAGCAAATTAATAAACACCAAAGTTGTCCATCTGTTAAGAAATCTTGAAAGTTGTTAAAGAAAAATTATACATTACCTATAGAAGAATGAAGATTTGAATAACAATGCATTTTTATCATAATCTGTGGGGGAAAGAATTTAATGGGAAATCACATCTTTAACATTCTGAAAGAGAAGTTCTGTGAACACAGAATTTTATGTTCAGTGAAAATATTCTTTAGGGGTAAAGGTAAAAGACATTTTCAGATAAAGGAAAAGAATTCATGGGCAGCAGACATGCTGCGTAAGATGTGCCAAAGGAGATTCTTCAGGCTGAAGAAATGCTAGAAAGAAAACTGGATCTTCAGGAATGAAGGAAGAGCAAAATAAATGTAAATAGTTGCCTCATATAAAAGACTATTTCTTTGGCCTCTGAAATATCTTAAAAATACTTGTAATTGTCTAACACAAATTATAATATCTCATAAAATATAATATTATAATATTATCATATTATCTCAAACTTGGATGATTAACAGGAGTGAAGAGACTTACTCCACTGATCTTTATTGTAGTTATGTTATCATATGTTACAATACTAAAACTCTAGTAGACTGCAAATGATTACGTGTTTGTATTCCCTAGTGCAGTTGCGTAAAAATAAGATATAGCCAAAAAGCTGATAAGAATACTGAAAGAAGACAGGAAAAGAAGAACAGAGAAATAATAGACCAAAATACAGTCCCTATCAATAAATCCATATCGATAATTAAGTGATATTTGTCTGACAACCTCAGTTAAGAGGCAGAAATTGACAAAATTTGTATTACAGGACCCTGTTGCCTACCAGAAATAACACTCTTAAGTATAAAGAAACAGTTTTGTTCAAAGTGAATGGAAGGCAAAAAACTATACATTGCAAATAGTAATTGTAAGAAGCTTTAGTGACTGTTTTAATAGAAGAGAAAATAAACTTTAAGAGTATTACTAGAGACAAAGAACAATATTTTGTAATGATAAGGCACAAGTCACTATGAAGACACAACAGTTATCCATGGATATGCACCAAATCATTGGACCATGAAATAATGACACAAAAATTGACAAAATTCAAGGGAGTTCTAAAATTTTAATAGATTTTAAGACCTCTCTTCAGCTATTGGAACAGCTAACAAAAACTGCTCAAGACAGATCTGAACAATCAGCTACCATAACATAATTGACATTTTTAGAATATATGTTCAATGAGTACAGAATGCATATTCTTTACAGAATGCATATTCTTTTCAAGTGCACATGGTACACTAATCAAATTAAACTATTTATAACTTAAGTTAGCTTAATAGAGTACCAAAAATCAAATTGTGTACCATATTAACAATAAAACATTATCATTATTCATTTTAAAAGCAGGATCAAGGCAAGAAAACATGCTAACGCCTGTCATATTTATCAGTATTCTGGATCTTCTAACAATACCAGAAGATGAGAGAAAAGAAAAAAAAATATTGCAAAAGAATTAATAAACTCAGTATTATCAAGAGAGATTATCTGCTACCATTGAAAAAACTTTCAATCAGTAAGATAGCAAGAAACAAACATTTTAAAAATAACTTCCCTGTATTTGACAGCCTGTGAAAAAATAATAAATATAAGCTAATTTACCATAACAGAAGCCTAAAATGTATAGAAGCAAAACCAAACTGAAACGTGCAATGCCTACATAAGTAGAGCTATAAGACTTTAGTGAAGTATATAGTGTACCCAGTATTGAAAAGGTGTCAGTTTTTCCCAAATTCCAAGGGTAGTCTGATTAAAATACAAAAAGAAAAAGAAAATAACCCTCCAAAACAAAACAACCAAACCAAATACCAGGATAACTGAACAAACCATGTTTCACTGGTATAGAATTTATCTAGAATATCATGAGAATAATTGGGACAATCTTGAAAAGAAAATGTGGAACTACTCACCAAAATAGCAAAACAAATGCTTAAACTATAAATAAATGTGTTTTAATTAATGCAAAAGATGATAAGTGGGCCATGGAATGGAGGAAAGGCCAGAAACAAAAACTATATGTAGGGGGCTGGGGTTGTGGCTCAGCAGTAGAGTGCTTGCCTAGCAAGTGCGAGGCCCTGGGTTCGATCCTCGGCGCCACATTTTAATTAATTAATTAATTAATTAAAGGTATTGTGTAAACGACAACTAAAAAAACTATATGTAAATAGAATGGAATATGAGATAACAAAAGTTATCAAACCAGTTGGGAATGAGAATATTTTTGTTGGGATAATTAGCTGTCCATTTGGGGGAAAGTCAGATTCCTACCTCACATTGAACAAAAATAAATTTAAAAAGCCTTAGATGGATTAGACATTGAAGTACAAAGAAAGATGTTTTTAAAATGATATTTTTATCATTTTGGTGTGAAGAGACAAACCTTGGAACACATAAAGAATGAAAAGATTTGACCACATTAAAATGTTAATGCCATATGTAATGAAAATTAATAACACAACTATAGAAAAAATAAGTTGTATCATCTAGGCAGTGGGATTATAGATGTTTAAAAACATGTTTTCATACAAAAGTCTTTTTAAAAAAATAGTTATAGAGGGCTGGGGTTGTGGCTCAGCGGTAGAGCACTTGCCTCGCATGTGTGAGGCTCTGGGTTCAATCCTCAGCACCACACAAAAATAAATAAACAAAATAAAGGTATTGTGTCCATCTGCAACTACTTAAAAAAGTGGTGTTTTTTTTTTTCAGTTGTGAATGGACACAATACCTTTATTTTGTTTATTTATTTTTATGTGGTGCTGAGGATCAAACCCAGTGCCTCATGTGTGCTAGGCAAATGCTATACTGCTAAGCTACAACCCCAGTCCCACAAAAATCTTTATCTACCATATTTTCTTACATATTAGTGTAGCCAGAAAAAAAATTAACTTTTACATTAGTATCCTCAGAAATGAAAACTAATGAGCATGTGTCTTTGAAATCTAGATTATTGTGGAAAAGAATAAAATGTAATTCTAATGGTGTCTTAGTCTGGAAGATCAAGAAGGAAAGAAAACAGGAAGGAAAATAAAACAATAAATGAAGAGTCAAAGTCCTCTAAGTTGCCTTACTAAATGGGGATATATCTTGCTGAAAGTAAAAAAATTATTTCTTAAAAATTGATCTCTAGCTTGCTTACTCAAAGTAGGACTCTTTGTATAATTGGTTGGGGTTTTTTTTTGTTTTGTTTTGTTTTTTGTCCCCAGAAGTTGTTCATTAATCATTTGGGTAGTTAGGTGGTAGTGTTTCCTCTACCTTAGAGAAGACTTTTTAAATAATTTTAAATATGAAGGAAATTAAGCTTATAATTATGTCCTTAGGATCAAAGTTCTGATCGTACCAGTCTTTCTTCAGTGGGAGCCCAGGATTCTGAATCTACCTCTTTGACAGATGAAGATATCTGCCATGAGTTGGAAGGAGCTGCTTCCTCCCAAGAGAGCAGTGCCACTTCAGGGACCAAGGGAATTGATCTCAGTCGAGCAAGCCTGGAAAGTTCTGCCTCCCTAGAAGGTTTGTCCAAACAGTCCTGTTTGATTGGCAGTACCTTTACTGTTTTTCTTTATGATTTAATTTGTTCTTCAACTTTTTAAAAACCTGAAAGAAGTCCAAAGAAAAATGATAAAAGCCAAGGCACTTTTAGAGAAGACTAGTTTCCATTCCCACCCCTCATACAATTCTCTTCCTACCTTTCATTGTTTTTTTTTAAAAATGTAAGTATAAGTGGTTTTTTATATATCCTTATTACTTTCCTATCTTCTCATTCAAAAGGTAACTATAAATTCTTTCCCACCCATCACTTGTCTTCACTTAACAGTGTAACCTAAAGATCATTCCATATCATTACATAGTGGTGTTCCTCCTTCATTTTTACAGCTGCATAGTTTATCATATGTGGTTGTATCAGTTTATTTTAACTACTTCCCTATTTATCGACATTAAATTTCCAGTCTTTGTAATGCTATTGTATATACATATACATATGTACATATATATATACACACACACACATATATCATGTTATATTTTTGCAAGTGCATATTGTTAATTGTCATTCATAAGAACTCTCTTCTGAAAAAGTATTTGAGAATCTAGTGTTTAGTATAATTTCCTATCCCCTCTATTTCTTTTGAACTGGTAGTTTATACCATTACATTTTGCACTGAGAAAGATATTTTACATTATTGTTGTTTCTGAATTATTTTTAATATTTTGAACAGAAAATATCAATTTTATCAGATAATTTATGGAAATAGAAGATTCTTGCTGGGGTTATGGCTCAGTCGTAGAGTGCTTGCCTGGCATGGGTGAGGCACTGGGTTCAATTATCATCACCACATATAAATAAGTAAATAAAATAAAGCCCCATCAACAACTAAAAATATATATGTATAATTTTTTTAAAAATTCTTATATCCTTTCTCATCAATTTTAATGGTTTTGCTGTTTGTTTTTTAATAATGAACAGGATCCCTGTCAAAGTTTGCCTTACCTGGGAAATCAGAAATGACATCTTCCCTGAACACGAGTAATGCAAATATCTTCCAGAACTATGCAATGGAGGTATACAATTTTATTCAAGAGTATCTTTTTGTGTTACTTTATAAAATGTACATTTCTCAAGTATTGATGATCCTGGTATAGTAATAACAGTTTAATATGTAGCATCTGAAATTTTAGAAAACATATCTCACCTGAACAAAGTTGAAATCCAGTTTTTGGATATTCATTATTTCATATTGTTGAAGTCATATTACTTTATTAGGGCAGTTCCATTCTTTCTTTGAGATTTTCAGCATACATAAATATTTTCCTTTTTGGCATTTTATTCATTCCTTGTTATATGTATTCTCTTTGAACATTTATGTCACATTGTAAACTCTACCAATTTTGCTGTGCAAGCAAACTTTGATGAGAGTGCAGGAAGCTCTTTTGGCACTCAGTTGTCAGCTTCTTCCATCATGGTTTTTCATCTTCTGTGTCAGTTCGATGTGGATCTCTATCTCTGCAGGGTATGCTCCTATGTCCCATTTTTCTTACAATAAAAAGTTATGCTTTTATACTTTAAAACTCTTCCCTAACTTTTCTGTAAAAATTATAGTAATTAAATTATGTTTGTGAGTGTGGCTGCTGTTTCATGCTAGGTTCCATAAAGAAATTTGTATATAGCTGGAAGACAAATGATGAGCATTGATGTTGCCATTTACAAAGTTTCTGAGGCTTCGGGAATTTATGAAATTTATAAATGTAATTTCGACATTTATAGTTATCTACTGTTGAGCTTGTTAAACTGTATAGTGATAGACTAGGCTTGTTTTTTGTTTAATTCCTAATTTGATACCCTTATACACTTAGATGTTACAACCAGGTCAAATTACTTTATAGCTTTCTGAGTCCTTTCAATCACTTTACTTACTATAAACCAGTACAAATTTGTGGACCAGTACTGGTTCAGTGACCATACTTTTGAGTAGCACTGATATATAATTACAGATATCTATTTGGGGTATTCGCAGATTAATGCTTTAATTTACTTTTCCATGATAAAATTATAGCTAATTTTATAAAAATGATAATGGAAAAAAATGCTCACTTCAATACAAGTTTCTTTTATAGGCAAAATTTTGGAATGAATTTAGCTGAAATAATTAAAGATGAGCATGGTATATAATACACTGAATATAGTCCATTTCTTGTTTGTAATGTTTGGATACTTACTTTATAAAATGCTGTCTTCTCCCCTAGGTTCTCATCTCAAGTTGTTCTCGATGTAGAACTTGTGATTGTCTCGTCCATGATGAGGAAATCATGGCTGGCTGGACAGCAGATGATTCAAATCTCAATACTACCTGCCCATTCTGTGGCAATCTTTTCTTACCTTTTCTGAATATTGAAATAAGAGATTTAAGACGACCTGGAAGGTAATAATAAGCTTTTTCCACCCCTTTATATTTAAGTATCATGTCTCCAAGGTTATCTCACTTCTTCAATTCATATTCCAGATACTTTTTGAAATCAAGCCCCTCTACAGAAAGTACCCACTTTCCATCTTCCTTTTCAAGTCAGGCAAAGCAGACCTGCATTTCACCATCAGCTTCTGGTCTTGACACATCTGCTATCTCTGTTCAAGGGAATTTTGATCTAAATAGGTAAGTATGATTATGAGGAACTAGGATTTTTTTTTTGTACTGGGGCTTATTATGTTGTTGCACAGGCTGGTTTCAAACTTATGGGCTAAGGTTATCTGCCTGCCTGCCTCAGCCTCCCATGTAGCTGGGACTAGAGGCATACACCACCAGGACCAATTAAAACTGTGTTTTAACAACATATATTACACGTTTGGGATGTGTGACAGATTAATTAGCTGAGCATTTCAAGGTTTAAATTTCTGTGAAAAATAAATTTATAATCTTAAGTTCTTATATCTAGAATTAAAATTTCCTAATAGCCTAAATATTTAAATATTGAGTTTTGCTATGGCTACGCTTTATAAACCTCCAGAGTTTAAGTTATGTGTACATATGATAGTGTTTACTAGTATTATAAGATAAAAAATATGTAGAACCCTTGAAGTTTAGAATGATCATCTTTTTCATATCTCCATCTCTTCATAAATTAAGACAATACTAGCTTATACTTTGGAATACTTAATTTTCTACTTAGGAGAATTAATTATTTGTTAAAAGATTTGGAACTGATATAAGAACTATAAAATCAAAATTTATACTATTATTATATTAAACCTAATATAAGTAACCTACACTCAAATATAGAAACTGATTCTATTTTGCATAAGTGCCAACTAACCCACAAAAAAACTGAACAGGTAAAGTCTTATTGGTACTTGCATGTGCCAAAAAATAACTGTATGGTATTGGCAGGCTAACATAACCTATTTGGTCATAAATATTTAAGACAGTAAAACCAAAAATCTATGCATATATTTTCTTTTATCATAGATCTGTTGTGTCCCTTATCTTTGTCTTTTATCCACTTGTGATTGCTGAAAGAACAAGTGTCCATTTCCTCTATTTGGCATCCCTAACGGCTAGTGTGGTTCCTGCTGTATAAAAGTTGTCCACTAAGGGGTTGGGGATGTAGCTCAATGGTACAGCACTTACCTAGCATGTATGAGGCACTGGGTTTAATCCTCAGCAAAATAAATAAATTAAATAAAGGTCCATCAACCACTACAATTTTAAAATATTTTTTTAAAAAGTTGTCCACTAAATGTTTTGAACAAATGAATGAATCTTGGATATTTAATATTCACTTGCTATAAAGGAAAATATGTGTGACTACTACAGTAGTAGTCACATTAAAATATCCCATTTTAAAAGCCCAAATAACATTTCTTTTGATTTATTGTGCTATGTTCAGTTCTGATTCTAAAGAAAAGAACATGGTTCTTCTAAATGAAATCAAGTAAATCTAGCCACTGATCTGATTTTTCTTCTTTTTTTTCAATACCCAAGCAAATGTAAACTGGAGGAAAATTCCTGTGCTCGAAGTATTCAGATTCCTGCTAATAAATCAAAAACAGCTATATCAAAATGTCCAATATTTCCAATGGCCAGAAGTATTAGTACTTACGGCACCTTGGACAAAGAAGATACTGGAAGACAGAAGCTATTTCCTACAGGCAGCCTGCCAGCTACTTTACAAGGAGCAACAGTATGTATTTTGGGTTTTTTTAAATTTGGAAATGGATCATTTACATATGATTTTGTTCTCCTTGTCCTGAAGAACCTTATTAACTTTAGTTTTATCATTGTCATGGAAGAGTCTTATCCCACGATAGAATTATATTACCTTTCTACTAATCTGGAAATCATTGACAGATATTTTTTTACAAATAGTTTATCATTTATTATATTTATCATTTATGGTTTTTATTTATTCAACAGGATTCTTTAGGATTAGAATGGCATCTTCCAAGTCCAGATCCTGTCACTGTTCCATATCTTAGTCCATTAGTGGTATGGAAAGAACTTGAGAGCTTATTGGAAAATGAAGGTGATCATGCAATAACAGTGGCAGACTTTGTGGACCATCATCCTATTGTTTTTTGGAACCTGGTGTGGTATTTTAGACGTCTCGACTTGCCCAGTAACTTACCTGGATTGATTCTTTCTTCTGAGCATTGTAATAAGTATTCAAAGGTATGAGAATAAAAATTAAAAGGCACTGCTACTGTCAACTGCATAATGTTTGCATATTGCTTGGTAAAAAGTAAGGTTCATTATTATGCGAAGTATTTTTAATAACCATCTAAATCATTAGAAAAGTAGGATTGTCTTAGTTGCTTGCCTTTACAAATAATTTTTTCTTACAGTCTAGCAGTAAGACAAAATCATGGTTTTTAGCTTTCTAAACTTTACAGAAAATGTGCTTGAATTTCTGTTATTACTTCAAGAATAGATTGAAAGCAACTCTCATGAGAAGGGTTTGTGAGTTAGCCCCATTCAAATCTCATACCCCCTTCAAAAACAAGCCTAATGATTTTTTTAGGAGGATGTCTATAATTCATATTCAAGCATGTGCTACCATTCTCTTTGTTCCTTTACTCTTAATTTTTGCTTAATAGGCAGTGAATTTTTTATATGTTCATTTATTTATTTAACTTTTTTTGTGATGCTGAGGATCAAACCCATGGCCTCACATATGCTAGGAAGCACTCTGCCCCTGAGCTACATCCCCAGCCTCCATTGACATCTTTTCTTTTTTTTTTTTAGATATAGATTTTTATTTATTTATATATATAAAATATATATAATATACATTTTATACATATTAAAATATATGGTATATTTAGTTATATATTATATATATTTTTATATATTATATATATATATTAGTTGTTGATGGACCTCTTTACTTTAGTCATTTATTTATATGCCATGCTGAGAATCGAACCCAGTGCCTCTCACATGCTAGGCAAATGCTCTACTGCTGAGCTACAACCCAAGCCCTGGACACAATATCTTTATTTTATTTATTTATTTTTTTATGAGGTGCTTAGGTTCTAACCCAGTGCCTCCCATGTGCTAGGTGAGCACTCTACCACTGAGCTACAACTCCAGCTCTCCATTGATATCATTTTTTAGACCTTTATTTTTATTTATTTGTTTTTATGTGGTGCTGAGGATTGAACCCAGTGCCTCACACATGCCAGGCAAATGCTCTACCACTGAACCACCATCCCAGCTCTGATACCTTTGATATATTGTTTGTGTTTTTTACCTTTTAGTATGCTGTCACTATCGCTAAAGTCAAGAACTTTATCTTTTCCCTTTTGTATTTCTTGTATTTCACATCTATTAAGTACAGGTACTCTGATTTTTCCAGTACATCATAAATGGAAGGCAAAAAATGGTAGCTCAGTCATAATTATCTGGGCAAGGGGTGTAGACTATCAAAAATAGAACTCCTGAGGCTGGAGATACAATCTAATGGTAAAGTGCTTACTTAGCACATGGGAGGCCCTGGGTTTGATCCCCCCACATTACAAAAGAAGAAGAAGAAAGGAAGAAAGGAATGGAACTCTTGGATTCATCTTTCTATAGACTTTGGGACTCATGAGGAGGGAGAAGATTAGTCCTTCATGGAACCCTTTCTCATTTATCTCAAATACTTTGTAAAATCTTTACTTTAGAAATCATTAGCTTCAAGCCAAGCATGGTAGCACATGCCTGTAATCCCAGCAACTCAGGAAGCTAGGGCAGGAGGATCACAGGTTCAAGGCCAGCCTCACAATTTAGGGAGGCCCTAAGTGACTCAGTGAGACCCCAATTCAAAAATAAAAAATAAAAAGGGCTGGGGGGGGGCTGGAGTTACGGCTCAGCGGTAGAGCGCTCGCCTAGCACGTGCGAGGAGCTGGGTTCAATCCTTAGCACCACATAAAAATAAACAAATAAAATAAAGGTATTGTGCCCAACTATAACTAAAAAAATATTTTTTAAAAAAAGGGCTGGGGATATGGCTCAATGGTAAAGTGCTCCTGCGTTCAATCACCAGTACCAAAAAAGAAAAGAAAAGAAATTGTTAGTTTCTCTATACAACATGTCTTCCTTCAGGAGATATCAAATACATACAAATCAATCATTTTCTGTATTTTTTTCTCCTGCACACTTAAAACCTAAACAAAAATTTATGATGATTTTATAAAATACTTATAAAAAATTACCATTTAAGGATCACTAATGAATATTTTTTACTTTACAACACAGATTCCTCGCCACTGTATGTCTGAAGATAGTAAATATGTTTTAATACAAATGTTATGGGACAATATGAAATTACATCAGGATCCAGGGCAGCCTTTGTACATCCTCTGGAATGCCCACAGTAAGTGCTATAATAGAATGCAGACTTCACTCATGAGAGAGTAATCACTACTTAATTTAAATAGCCTAAATTTACATATAACTGACTTATTTCACTGTACAACTTTTTGTCTTACAGGTCAAAATCGTACTCTTTTGTTTGAGAGTGAGTGTTAAATTTGATTTTTTTAGTGCTACCTTCTAGTAGGTCCAATTTTACATGATTTGGTTTTGTTTTTTGAGTGGTGCTGTGTATGTGCTAGAGGGGTTGGTTATGTTTTGTACCATTTGGCTTTTAGCACATTGCTTGTCCCAGTTATTTTTTATTTGTTTTCATCCTTGGCTGCTAATTTCCTTCAGGGGCTGTATTAAAGGAAATTACTTTGGGTTGTCCGTCTGAAACCACAGAAACTTCCAGTCTATTTTTGTCATTATTTGTCTTCTTTTTCCTTTTTTTGCTCTCTTCATTTGTAGATTTCTATTCTTTTATCTATTGCCCTTAAATTTATTTTTAGTGCTTTGTAACTTCTTCAACAGCTGACAGTTACTATTTAATTTCTTCTTTCTGCATCGAACATTTCCTTCATCTGCTCTTGTTCTTTTACAGCCCAGAAGTATCCAATGGTTCATTTATTACAAAAAAATGATAACTCATTTAACCAGGAACTATTGAAAAGTATGGTAAAAAGCATTAAAATGAATGATGTCTATGGACCAATGAGTCAGATTTTAGAGACACTGAATAAGTGTCCACATTTTAAAAGACAGAGGTAAGTTATTCCCTTAAACGAACATATTCCTCTAAGCAATCACACCTTATTTGCCTAGTAATTTTTAGACTATATCATGTTTATGTTAATATAAATATTTTTGTAGAGAACATATAAACTATATGGATATTCATATTTTCTTCATGCTTTTTATTTCCTAGGAGTTTATACAGAGAAATACTATTTCTTTCACTTGTGGCACTGGGAAGAGAAAACATTGATATAGGTAATTCAGTATAAAAAATAATATATGACATTTACATGATGCAGTACAATTTTCAGTGTTTTCTATTGGTAGTCTTAATTTGTTCTAATAATAAAAAAATTGTTTCTTTGATTTTTATCTATTGTAAAGGTACTTTGATATTCTGGTAATGGTAGTATTAATAAAGATAAATAATAAAAGTAATGTAGCAAGTACTTTCCATGTATTATCTCTTGTAATTCTCCCAAAAATCCTATGAGAAATGGGTACGAGTATCATTTTCATATTGTTGAAAACACTGAAGGTCTCAGGTGAAGTAGCTTAATCTCACATTTCACAATACATAATAGAGCTATATTTTAACCAAACAGTCTTAATTTTCAATCCAAGGCTTTAAGTAATGTGTCCTATCACTGATAACATGAGGCTTATTCAGAAAGAATGTAAAGTAGTTAAATATATATTTTAGGAGATTTTAAACTTTTTTGATTGGTCATATCCTTCTCCCAATTATTTTTTTTTGTTTTTTTTTTAGAGATGGGAGCTTGCTATGTTGTCTAAACCCCTGGCTCTAGCAATCCTCTTGCCTTGACTTTCTGAGTACTGCGACTATTGGTCTGCACCTCTGCACCTGACTAGCTTAACATCTTAAGTTTCTACTTCCAAATCCTAAGAAAAGAAAGCAAGGAAGAAAAAAGAAGGAAAGAGAAAACATTAGTGGCAGATTTAGTGCTAGATTTAATTTAAATAGCTGTCAGTCATTGAGAGACTCAAGTAGAGTTTTGGCATTCTGTTTGCAAAGTTATAATGTTGCAAATAGTAAGATGAAAAGGATAATTGATCCACATAATTCATCTGATAGGAGTGGTTGGTTTGTGAGTTGGGTGCCCTACATAAACCCACTCATTATTTAAAAGAATATATAGTGGGTCATGATTCTCTTAGGTGATTGTACACTAGTCTTAACAAAAACAAATTACTTTTTAGCATCAGCACTTCGTTTAACTTTTAAAAAATATTTTTAGCTATAGCTAACACAGTATATTTATTTTTTTATGTAGTTCTGAGAATTGAACCCAGTGCCCCAAACACGCTAGGCAAGGGTTCTATCATTGAGCCCCAACCCCAGCCCACATCATTTAACTTTTAAAATGCCACAGCCATTGATTAGTGCCATCAGTCTTGAGGACGATATATATAATAAGCATATGCACCATTACAAGTAACTTAATCAAATGGAGCATGACGAGAAAGCAAGGGCTCTCCCCTGGTGCTGGCCTTCCATCAGTTCACTAAGGATTGGGTAAAAAAGCAGAAGTTAGCAAGTGAAGAGGGCAGCTGAATGCTACTGTCCCTAATTGGGTGTCTCAAGGGTTTATCAGATGCCATCTAGCCAGAAATGACTGTACCACCAGAGATTGTCAGCCATCATGCCAGGAGATTATAGAATTTGACAGCAAAGGTATATATGGGTGAAATGGCAAGTATCTTACAGAATGAAATTATTAGATGAGTGTGTTATTTTAAGTGAACATTTTAAGAACAAAGACTCATTTAATTAGAAATTAATCTGCTTATTTAGAAAATAAGAATGGGAAATTAACTTACATGAAAATGTCCTTAAAAGTTAGCTTTAATTCAACCTATATAGAGATCAATATTTAGTATCATTTAAAAAAAAAAAGTATGACCCAGAGATTTATAATCAGGGAACATTCTACTTAGAAGTCACATTAAGTTGCTGATCACTTAACTGAAATAAAGTTGGGAATCTTGAGAGAAATTCTGATAGATATGTAAAAATTATTGAAAATCAAGGAATATTTGAAGGAAGTGTAGTTTATTTAACCTGTAACATTCTTTGTAAGCAAATATTGTATGAATGTGCCAAACTGCCATTTCTGCTGAAAAGAGAAATAGGATGAATAGGTTCAAATCGCAACCAGGGCACTTTGAGCAGAATGATATGAATGTCTGTTTTTTACATTAATGATTGTGAAACACTGGAGAGTATTAAAAATAAGAAATTTGACAAGTGATTCTAAAGTTCAACTGGAAAACTAATATAGGAATAGGCTAGAATAAATATATAGTAAAGGAAATAATAAGGGAATTGAATGGTATAGAAGAAAATGTCTAATTAACACATAAGAAAAAAGTGATGGAAAAATTAAGATGACATGGGAAAAATAGAAAAATTGCACATATAAATCCTTCTTTTTTTTAAGTTGTAGATGGACACAATAACTTTATTTATTTATTTTTTATGTGGTGCTGAGGATTGAACCCAGTGCCTCACACGTGCTAGGCAAGTGCTATACCATTGAGCCACAACCCAAGCCCCATAAATCCTTCTTTATCAGTAATTTCATTAAATGTAAGTTGACCAAACTCTTCAACTAAAGGGCAGATCTTCTAGAAGAATGGATTTTAGACTGGGTGTTACTTGGGAGGCAATAAAAACATAATCAAACAAAAATAGATTAAATTGGACATCATTAAAATTAAAATCATGGGCTGGGGTTATAGCTCAGTGGTTAAGCACTTGCCTCACATGCTCGAGGCATTGAATTCGATCCTCAGCACCAGATAAAAAAATAAATAACGTCCTGGGGTTCTGGCTCAGTGGTGGAGCACTTTCCTCATATAGATAAGGCACTGAGTTCAATCCTACAACTACAACAAAAGAAAAGTATTTTTAAAAAATTAAAATCATGTGTGCATTAAAGAACAGTATCAGAAAAGTAAAAATATAACCTACAGAATAAGAGAAAATATTTGCATTATGTCTGATAAAGGCTTAGTAATCAGTATAAATAAAGAACTTTTATAACTTGACATTAAAAACAATCCACTTTAGGGGCTGGAACTGCAGCTCAGTGGTAGAGTGCCTTCCTCACAGGGTAAGGCACCGGATTGGATCCTCAGCACCACATAAAAAGTAAATAAATAAAAATATTGTGTCCATCTACAACTAGAAAAAATTTTTTTTTAATTTTAAAAAGCAATACACTTTAAAACTTGACTAAGTATTTTAACAGACATTTCTCCAAAGATGTAGGAATGACTAATAAACACAAGAAAAGATGCTTAACATCTTTAGTCATTAGGAAAATGAAAATCAAAACCACAATTACATACCACTTCACATCTTCTAGGATAGCTGTTGTGAGAAAAACAGAAAATAACAAGTATCAGCAAGGATGTGGAGAAACTGGGACCCTCATTTGTTGCTGTGGGAATATAAAATTATGTAGCTACTGTAGAAACAGTTTTTTTTATTTCTTCAAGATGTTCAACATAGAGTTATGACCTGACAGTTCCATCCTAGATGTATATACTCAAGAGAATTGAAAACATATATTCTTTATAGAAACTTCTACATGAATGTTCATAGCAACATTAAATAAATAATAGCCCCAAAAGTGGAAAAATCCACATATACATCACCTGATGAATGAATAAACAAAATGTAACATAATAAATGATAGAATATTATCTATAAAAAGATATGAGCCAGGTTATAGTGGTGCACACCTGTAATCCCAGCAGCTCAGGAGCCTGAGACAGGAGGATCGAGAGTTCAAAGCCAGCCTCAGCAAAAGCTAGGTGCTAAGCAACTCAGTGAGACCCTGTCTCTAAATAAAATACAAAATAAGACTGGGGATGTGGCTCGGTGGTCAAGTGCCCCTGAGTTCAATTCCCCAGTACCAAAAAAAAGAAATGAAACGAAATACTGATACATGCTACAACATGGATTAACCTTGAAAACAGACTTAGTAGAAGAAGTCAGACATAAAAGACCATATACTGTATGTACGATTAGGTTTATAATGAAATGTCCAAAATGGACAAATCTGTGGTGATAGAAAGTAGATTAGTGGTTTCCAGGGCCTAGGATGAGGGGTGGATGGGAAAAGTTTGCTAACTGCTATGAGTTTTCTTTTGGGTGAGATGAAATGATCTAGAATTAGATAATGGTGATTATTGTACAATCCTGTGAATATATCCCAAAAAACTGGCCTTTACACTTAAAATTGGTAAATTGTATGGTGTGTGAATTATATCTCAATTTTTAAAAGGTAATCTGATAATAAAAGGAATATTCAGAAAATGTTATTTAAAGAATCATTAGAGGATTTACCTTTATAGAAGCTCCTGTAATTATAGCAAGGTGATGCTAGCACAGGGAGAGCTAGAAAACTCAATAGGACAGAATAGAGTCTAGAAATAGACAAAAATATCTGTGAGAATATAAGATAAAATCATGATAATATGATAAAATCACTTAGGAAAGGCAGTCAATTATATAGTGTTGAAAGAATCATTCTAGCCACTAGGGAAAGAAGCTGAAACTTGTCAAAATGAGGCAGAGTGTTATTTTAACTCAGCCTTTTAACTATGATGATAAAAAGAATTCCAAGAAAAGATCATTTTTACCATTCCTTTATTTTCTACCCAGTACAAGCCCAGGACGTGTTCAGGTCTTTCCCTAGCCCTCTGCCAAAGGTGATTTCATTGAATGTTCAGAGAAATCTGGACTGCCAAGCTGGAGAGGCTTACTTGCTCATGCAGTTGGCTCTGAACTCAAACCGCCTCTGTGGGCACCATTGTGGTACTGTGTCAGGAGGGGGAAGATGTTCTGTTGTCTGTTGTCTCCCTAAATCAAAAATATGGAACCTGAGTAATACTCAGATTATGCATACCTCATTTGGATCTCTGAAGGGCAGATTTTTCCCCAGTGTGTGTTAAAAATTGGTAAGATAGCATAATTTCTACACAGAAATGTTTAACAGAAACTTCTAAACCCATGTTCTCCCTTTTTCACATGTGAATTGTCCTCTGCACAAGAAGTTCACAGGCCATAGAATAATGTCCTTAATAATAAAGTCACAGTCTACTAGCTCCATCTATTTCCCGTGAGAAATAAAGGGGCAAAAATCATTACATGATGTCAGAAGATACTTGGATTTTTTTCCCAAGGGTATCTCATAATAGGAAGTTTAGGGCACATAAACCAAAATAAATTCCTGTTGGGGCAGAAAATTAATGTAAAAATTTAAACCATAAAAGTTAAGAAAATATGGATAATTTTTTTTCTCTATTCTGGTGGGAGAATACCATTACTTATTCTTCCTGTGTTTATTGAGAATGAAAATCAAGGTACAAAAAATTGTATATGGTATTTTGTTTTAAATTTTGTGCTTGGTAAAATTAAAATTGGTCTATTCAATCTAGCTCTAAAATACTATGGACTTTAAGGTCTCCTGGGAGCTCTAGCCTTGAAATTTGTGGTACTTCAGATAGCAGATTGTCCTAGAGATTCCTTGTTAGCACCAAATTCTGTGGTTCTGTAGTATTATGGAAACTTGATTATTGTCTGTTTCAGACGTAAGTTTTTTATAGCTTTGTTTGTTCGTGAATTTTTACAGATGCATTTGACAAAGAATATAAAATGGCATATGATCGTCTCACACCTAGTCAAGTCAAGAGTACACACAACTGTGATAGACCACCAAGTACGGGAGTGATGGAATGTCGAAAAACCTTTGGAGAACCTTATCTATAAGATGTGTGTGTGTGTGTGTGTGTGTGTGTACATTCAGTATATATTGTATAGTTATTGTACAAAGTAATTTCACTTTTAGACTCTAAACATTTTTTCTCCAATTTTTGAGAATGCAATTGTAAATGGTTCAGAAAGTTCAGAGCACTTCTGTACTGAATGTTTTCAGAAGAGGATAGTAACAAATAGGGAGAGAACCACTTTGTTTCCCATTTCTTTTCTCTTTAACTTCCTGTAATAAGTAATTAAGTATTTTTGCAATGACAAAATCTCTTAACAAAATTGGTTGCCATAAAATATGACAACTGTCTTATGATTTCTCTTAAAAGAGACAGAAAAATCATGTATGGAACCTAAACAGAAATGTAAGATTAAAGTATGTTTTGTTTTCATAGACTCTTCAAATGTTTTGACCATGAAGTTGTATTATACATATTTTAAATTGTTTATAGTAAGTTGATATTTTTTTAATTTTTAAATTTAATATAGCAAAGTTAAAATGAATTTAAACTTATGAAGCAAGTGTTTATTTTCCTTGTCTGCTGTTATTTGAAGTATTTAGTACAACTGCAGATCTCTATATGTATATCTATATCTATATCTATATATATATATTTTATTACTTGGGAAAATTAAATTTTAAAATGTTAGTACTAGGTCAGTGTCCTCCTAGGATTGCATATTAGCACCGTAGGCCTGACTACAGTGAGTGTGTCCTGGCAAGGATGGTGTACACTGGCCAGACTGACTCATTGAGCAGAGATTCACCAGACCGTGATTCCAAAATCTCTTCTATTGCTGATATATACATACAGGACACAGAGAAAGTGGCTCACAATGCAAATATCAACTTAAATTTTAATATTCTATGTGAAAACTTATATTGGGAAATATGAAAGACAATTGACTATTCCAAATTTTACCTTATTTTAATATCTAAATATTGGAGATGTAAATTGTACTATAAAATATTTATCTGATATATGAATTACTGAGGTATTCTGTTAATACTATATATAAATATTCAAAGTATTTTTTCAACAGTAGAAAAATAATAACCCTCTAAAAATACAGCCAAGTAGAATTTCCCATATTGAGGAACTTAGCTTTTCAACCAGCTTCAGAATCTGAAGTTTGTGGAATCTAAAAATGCAGAAATCAGATAATAATAAATTGACTGTTTAAATACCATGAGTATTAAATTGACTTTTGAAAATATATTTTTAGCCACATTATTTCTAGTATCTTTTTCTTTGGGTAATTTCTGGTAAGGAAAAAGCATCCTTTGGCTGTTAGAATTATTTATAGATTTTTCAATATGTGTGTGTACATATTTGCATAGATTGCCATTAATGAAGGAAGTTTCTAGTCAGTTTTAAAGAAGTAAAATGGATGGTCCTAAATTGGATGTGTAAAGCCAATAGAGTTCATGACACTCTGAAACATCTTGGAGTCCTGAGACTTAGATCAACCACAGAAAAACTACTTTTTGATCTCATGCCATTAGTGAATAGCACCAAGCTGAAACATTTCACAGCTTTTCTACTCTGACAATAATGGAGTTTAAAAATGCAAAACATTAGTTCAATTAGTTTGACACTGAACTTGCTTACTTGAAAAATCTGGTGCTATACATATATCTGCCTTCCTTTCATTGTTGTTTTTGTTTGTTTGCTTGTTTGTTACTGGGATTGAACTCGGGCACTTTACCGCTGAGCCACATTCCTAGCCCTTTTTTATTTTTTATTTTGAGACAGGGCCTGGCTAAGTTGCTTATGGTCTCATTAAATTGCTGAGCCTGACCTCAAATTTTCGATCCTCTTGCTTCAGCCTCTCAGATTGCTGGGATTATAGTGGGATTACAGACGTGTGCCATAATGCCCAGTTGCCTCTCCTTTGTAAATACCACTCCAGTTTTATTCTTCTTTACTATTTAAATCTAAGCTTTACATTCTGTGTGAGTCTTTTGGTTCTTTAAATCATTTGAAAGTTGTCAACTGACACAGATGTTTGATAAGAGGAGGCTTTGGCATGGTAGTAAATGTCTCTCCAAACAGGATTCTGAGGTTCATTCTCTTCTGGGTTTTGTTGTTTTTATTCTCTTCCAAGAACATTTGCACTGTTGTTTACTTAATACCAACAATATGAAGGAATCATAGTTTATAGATTTCAAATATCTTGACAGAAAGGAGTGAGACAGAACCCATTCTTGATAGTTTACTCATTTGGAAAAGTAAATATAATTTTTATCTCCTCCCCCCCACTCTGATTTTGTTTCTACTTTTAGATAAATTTGTATCTCCCCTACTTTTAATCCCTAGGGATTATTATTGCAGAAAGACAGTTTTTAAAAATAAAACCTAAAACATAAACATAAAATGGTAAACCCTGCTCCAAAGAATATTAAAATAGGGATCATCCTTTAAAATAACTCTGTACAAAGGTTTTTCGGTTTTCTGTTTGACCATACATTTTAGGGAATCGTGGCCAATCATGTTGGACAGAGATGCCCTTTTACTATGTTATCTCTTATTTTCTTACACTTAGTTTTGTTTATATGTTTAAATTGTGGAAAATAAACCATGCTTTGTGCTTGTATAATCTGTTTATTACCTCCTCTCATTATGTTTGAATGTCACACATTTGTATTTTATATTGTATTTTAGATCTTCAAATTTTTCCTTCTCTTGCCACACAGGGAATTATGCAGCTGTTCATCTTGATTTATCCTTATTCAGACTTTTCTGGAATTTTTTCTTTAAAGCCCTAAAACTGCCAGCTTATTTTGTTATAAGATTTTCTAATCTGTCTCCCCATTTTCATATGTAGAAAATAATCCTGGAAAATGTAGATTAAACGTTTAGGCAGTACATACTTATTTTTACTTTATGCCGATGATTATTATTACACTTTAGTGCAACTAACAAATGTTGGCTGAGTGTATATAGAAATTTTGTGGAAAGAAAACATTTATTTGGTAGTATCCAGTAAGTACTTCAGCTTTATTTTTATTTTTTTCCACTAGAACTTAAGAGCTACTATTAGGTACTTTAAATCAGACAAAAGGGGAAAGAGCAGGCTGCCTCTTTGAGAGGGTCTTTGGCCATCATGCCAGAGTTAGTGTATGCTCTGCCTCTTCCTATTTTGTTAAAGCACTAGACTTTATTTCAGAATTTAGCAGCTGCATACCAAGTTACTTTAATATCCTTAGTACTTTGTACTACCTTCGTTCTCTGGCTTCAAAGAAAGCACATTTGCTGGCTAAATTATTTTTGTTTACAAAGTAGTAGTATACTAACCAACAAGGAATTTTCATCTCTGATTCCAAAAGTCTGTGTGCTTGTGCTTACACTCCTAAATGGTAATAGACTTCTGATAAAGGTATTATTGCCTTTCCACAATTGCTATTACTTTGGATGGCTCCCTCCTTTTGTATTTAAAATTTTTTCTTATCAAATGTGATACTGTAATAAAAACCATTGGAGCAACTGATAGACTTTTCCATAAATCAAGTCCTCTAGATTTTGTTTTATCACAGCAACAACCTAAAGACCAGAATGTACCTTCTGTTGTATAGACAGTCTTGGCCCAGGATATCCTGCCAGGCCCTGGTGGTACCCTGGGGATGATCAGACCTGCTTATGAGCACTCTCTTTGCATCTTTCATAACAGCCAGTCACAGAACACATTGCAGGCTGAACCTGCAGGGCAACAAAAAAGGAATCAGAGCCAAAGGTATTTATTGGCATTTAAAGTCAATAAAAGTATAGTAATCACCTAAATACATATAATTTTCAAATATCTGGAATAAATTCCTTTTTTATTTACATACAGAATCCTAACCCATTTAATTAGAAAGAATTTCACATTTTTTGAAATCTGGCTCAAACCTGTTGCCAAGACCATCAAGTAAATGCAACCCTAAGGGGAATGAAGAAAGTCATCCATGGCACAGCCATGAGTATCTCAATTGTCTTCCAGTTGAGATACTCATGTGGGAACACTTAAGGCTTTCTAGGCTGAATGAATGACCAAGAATTTGTCCCAGGTAACTATACAGATCATTTGCATATCAAATGAGAGGATCATCTCAATATTTTCTTGACATTTTAAGATGGTACTTTCTTTAAAAGCATGATTTTTATTCAACTGAAGATTTGTAAATGTGTGACAGAAATTTTAATTTCCAAGCATAACAAATTAATCTTTTAGAAGTTACATGAGTTTTCCATCTCCCTGGAATTTTCTTTTTCTCTTACCTGGTGAATTTCTACTCATTTGCCAAGACCCAGATTTCATCTCTTATAACTTAGTTCTGTCATAATGTGAAGTGACCAGAACTTTCTTGGTAGGCAAAGGGATGCCAGAAGTCCAGCAAACTAGGGAAAGATAATTATGTAATTGGAGTTCATTTTAATTATTAAATGGCTATCTCAGCACTTTATTGTAAAAGACCATTTCACTGTTCATCTCTCCTCATTAAGTCCGATGAAAAACATCAGATCCAGGCTGTCAGCGAGGAGGTGACTTCCTTGAGGTTAGCTGGACTTGGCTATAGACACCAGGTTGGCACCCAGAATTTTGATATTGGGATGTCCCTTCCTATTCCTGGTCCCTCATAAATGGAGACTCCACAGTGTGGCCCCATCAAGAATGAGATTAATTAATTTAAGAATATAGAATTTCGTTTTCATCAGTCTTCTCTTGAGCATTCTGCTTATATGATCTTAAGACAAGGATGAGCCCATCCATGTTTGTAAAACAAAATACCACTGGGACTCATAATTTTTACTAAATTTTTAATAAAAATTACTTTCAAATCATGGGAGTCCTGAAGTAGTGAAGCAATTAATTAAATGAAGCAGCTCATCTTTAAAAAATGTAGTTTTTTTGAACACCTTAGCCCTCCCACACCAAAATAACTGATCTTTTTTTCCCACATCACATCCGTCCTGCTATCTTCTTGCTTTAATGAATCAGTCATTCCTCCTGTTTGTAATTGAAGCCATATTTGCCATCATAAGTTAGTCACCCAAGCTCATTTTGCTCTGATACCAGTAAGGTAAAGTTATTTCTAACATGCCCCTTAACAATGCTAGTAAAAGCAGTAACCAGTGGCTTAATATACAAGCATATCAAATTCCACATAAGTCGTGTAACCACAAAATTTTTAAAAAAGTACAAGTGTCCTTTACATTAGCTACAACATGTTGTTATTGTGGCAAGCATTTCCCCTTTGTAAATTGCCTTAAGATCCACTTGTGAACCACACAAGAAATCAGTCTAGCCTTACAATCCTATCTAGGTTGACAAAAAAAAATAGCATTGCCCCACTGGATCTCTTACTTTATAAACTATATTTGGCTCTACTGACTTTGGGCTCTTTAAGATTACATCCCTTGCTGGGTACGCTGGCACATGCCTATAACCCCAGCAGCTCAGGAGGCTGAGGCAGGCGGATCACAAGTTCAAAGTCAGCCTCAGCAACTTAGCAAGGCCCTAAGCAACTCAATGAGACCCTATTTCTAAATAAAATACAAAAAGGAGCTGGGGATGTGGCTCAGTGGGAAAGTGCCCCTGTGTTCAATCCCCAGTACCTGACCCCCACATACACAAAAAAAATATTACATCCCTTTTCACTCACTAGTGACCATTGCCACTGTAAAACATGCTGGAGGGGCAGAGCCAGGGCAGCTGAATGTCAACCCCTCAAAGTGACTACTGATAGAGATAATTCAAATTTGGGTTTTCTAACAAGAACATATTTTTAAATAGCCCTTAAAGTAGTTTTCCTTCTCTAATCTCCACTCTTCCCAATTCAAGAGCAAATTATAAATTTTCATTTCTCAGGCTGCTTCCTGTTGTAATTTCACTTTTCAGAAATGTAACAATAAAAGCTAATGCTTTCTTTTAAAGCTAGAAAAATGCTGGTGTACATTTTACTGGACTATGATGTAGAATGAGAATTGATTTCTATTATTTTTCCCCGTAGCCTTAACTCCTTAAACTCAGTAACTGAACATATAATTACTGCAAGCCTGATAAAACTTCGCATCTGAACAGAAAAAGGGCACATAGCAAACTGTAGTGTGTGCTTGGAGCAGAGCCAAGAGAGTGAGGTGTAGACCCCCATCTACATCTTTAGACCCGTGGCTCTTCAGGAATGATCAGGGAACTATGAACAAGGGACCTTTTCTTATTTCTGCTGTGCATGTCTCAACCCCAGTCCCCAGTTCTTTAATTTAGAAGACATTCTGGCTTCAGGGTTCCTTCTGCAGCCTCCACAAGAGATAAATCTTCCTGAGAAAGAGGTGGGAACTCCACTCCTCCAGAGGTGAGGTTCTTGACCCACAATGAGCTTCAAGGATAAGGCTCAGTCCCAAATCACATTCCCATCAGAGACTCCGGACTATTCAGTTCACTCTCCTCCATCATGTTCATTCTTTTATTAATATAACAGGTACAACAACTTCTGGCACAATCTTATCTATGTCCATTGTGAATACAATGACTGACTCAGATAGATACAGGACAGGATATGATTCGATCCTCTAACATCACACTGATTATCAGGAATACAAAGTAAAGAAGGAACATTGTGAAGCCCAGGATCTTGTTCATTCTCCATTTGCATAATGCAATTGAAGAGATCACAAACAGGAGCATGAGAAAAAGCAAAACAATTGCACAAAACAAGCCATTGCTGCTGACTGGCACAGGCTGCAATCCATTGATAAGACAGAAAAGCAGCCAAGGAACAGGCAAGCTGCAAGATTAAAGAAATATTGTGAATATTCTTAATGTTTATAATAATTCCATATACTTAATTAGTATTTTACAGTTTACTAAGCACTTATTTTTTTCACACATAACAAAAAAAGAAACTATGAAATAGAGCGGAAATTATTAGCCCCAATTCAAAGTGAGGAAACTAAGGCTTGGGGAAATTAAAGTGCTTGTCCAAGGATTCACAGCTAATGATTGGGAAAATCTGGATTAGAACACTGCTCTGAGTTAGAACTTTATTTTCTTTCCTGTATGCTTTCTACCTTCTATATGACTAACACAGATCAATTGAATCTCTAAATTTTTAAAAATCTTTCTTAATTTTTTTATTTAGTCGTTGATAGACCTTCATTTTATTCATATGTGGTGCTGAGAATCGAACCCAGTGCCTCAAACATGCTAGGCAAGTGGTCTACCACTGAGGCACAACCCCTGACTCTCTTAAATTTTTATGACTAAAGCCTATGTCAGGATAAAGTTTCTTTAAATTCTTTAGGGGGCTCTCCTAGGCCTCTTTGCCACTGTCTGCCATCCCATTCCAATACGCATGTACACATTCAATTTATTTCTATGTATGTATCAAACTCAGGGCTTCATGCCTGCTAGGCAAGCACTTCACAATTCAAATTAAAGGGAATCACATCCAGGCCAGGATTGGGGAAATGGAAATAACGCTCTGCTCTGATGAGGTCAGGAGGACAGGGAAGAGGATGGGAACAGGAGGAAGAAGGAATTGCTTGTTTATGCAAAATGCTTTTTAGAGACTGGGCTAGCAGGAATCCAAATGCAAATGAGCTGGAATATCAAGAAGTGAAAAGTTTCCTTCCAACCCGTCTGCAAACTTGGATACCTGTGTTGGACTGTTTGTAATGGAATGGAGTGAGCTTCATTTTTCACTTCATCTGTCAATTCTAGTCAGTTACATTTCCAACAGCGCTAAAGTTCTGTGAACCCTTTGTTTGGGCTGTGATGATGAAGGAAGGATACTTTGTTGCCTTGTAGAAACAACAACTGTGCACGCCCTTTTATTCTTGTGTAATGAATGAAGCAGAAAACCAGCAAACAGCCGCGCAGGGATTTCCAGTTTTACTTCACATGCCTTGGAAAGGAACATCGCCACTCACCCGACAGTGATATCAAATATGTTACTACCCACGGAGCTGGATACAGCCATGTCTCCCAGGCCTTTCCGAGCAACAATCACACTGGTGATGAGGTCAGGAATTGATGTGCCAGCTGCCAGGATTGTCAAACCCATGATCTCTTCAGAAATCCCTATTGTTTCGCCAACCTAGTAAACCAGCAACAGTAATGAGAAACCACGGCAAGAGTCTGGGAAAACCCACAGAGCCTTCACAGCACCAACCCCAGACTACTCTGTGCAGGGGGAGCCCCTTCCAAGGAGCTCAGTGCACGCCCTCCATCTGAGCAAGGGATGGGTGGCCACAGGGAGAGAGCGAGGCCCTGCTCATCTCCAAGTTGAACTACCAGCTCCGCCCTTGCCTTCACTCCAACTATAGCACGTCTACCTTGCCCAAAGGGCTGCTTCTCCAAATATCTGTTTACCTCAGCATTTCCAGAAAACACAGACCTCTGCCGTTGCCAGGAACCAAATTAGAGGCCGCAGATGGGCGTATGGCACAAGCCCTATTGGCAGCCGAGGGAGGGGAGAAAAGCTTGCAGAGGTTTACAGCTCTGGAAGGACGATTCCAAGCCGGACGGAAAAGCCCTGGGTACGGGGACCAGGACTGGGAAGAAGCCAGACAGCCAGCAAAACTGAGCTGGCTGTCAGAGTGTGAGGGATTTCCCCAGGAGGAGAGAGGTGAACCGCGTGACAGAAAAAGTAGGGAAGGAGGCTAATAAGACACGATCGCTGGAGTGGAGAGGCTTTCTGTGCTAGGATGAATACCACACGAAACAAAAGCTGGGTGCCCACCACAATCAGATGTCTGTACTTTTAAACCTTTAGAAACAACGTAGAAACTACATAAATTCACTTGTTCCTTGATATTCCCTGGGTACTGGAAATTAATCTTGAGAGGAAAAAGTGCCCTTGGGAGCTGCTGGTGCAAGACTGGAGCTCCTGCCCTTCACTTACCTGGTGAGCCCACCACACCATGAGGTAGGAGAACATGGCTATCCAAATGATGGATCCCAGGAAGGTGATAACAAAAAGCTTTTTAGACTCCTGTTTTAAAAGGAAGAGAAAAAAAGGCTAAAGGTCTTTGGCCCTCCTGAGGGAGCCCCAGGGTCAGTGCCAAGGTCTGGTGGAAGTGATGGGAGGGTCTGGAGACCAGAGTAGGACTGAGGCGTTGTCTCCAGTGAGCGCCTTGAGGTGGATGGGCAAGAAGGTGAGCGCAGGGGAGTCCAGACAGGAAGGCACTCAACAGTCACCAAACTCAAGAGCTATTTGCTTGCCCTCGATCCAGATCCATCAGGACATCTTGTTTGGCTTTTGCAATCTCACCCTGCCCCATCCTCTCTGGACCCAAAGACAGAAAATGGACTCTCTTTGAGTAGAACACGTTAGTCAGTTCCTTCTCTACAAATAGAAACACTGGGTAGGAATATCAGTATCCACCCTGAGTTTTCAGAAAATCCCATGGAAACATGATACAGTGGCATCATTCCTAAATAATAAATCAAGAATCAGGAATTAAGGAGACTAGATCACACTATTTACAGGGACACTGATTATGAGGGACAAAAGGCACGTGTGAAGTCTAGGGGCCCCCAATCCCAGTGGTATGTCACCTAGGCATGGTCTCCCTCCAGAGCTGCAGTCATGTCGCACATCCTTGCAGTGGTGGAACCCTGCCAACCTCTCCCTCCCCTTCAGTATGAGCCCTGGGACCTAGAGGCCCCACAGCCCATGGACAGGCAGCCTGAGGTACAGCTGGGCACTCACCTGCCTTCGGACATCAGGCACCGTCAGCCACAGTGGGAGCACGATGGGCAGGAGGAAGAGGTAAATGGCCTGCTTCTGCCTGGTCTCAGGCCAGTCCAGGGACAGAGGCTCCTCCTCTTCCTCCTCCTCCTCCTCATCCTCCTCCTCATCCTCCTCCTCCTCTTCACTATCCCCTCCATCACTTCCCCCTTCATCATCTGCACCTTTCTCATTTTGGGCTTCATCTTGATTTTCAGCATTGACTTCTTGGGCTCCAGTTTCACCTTTGTCACCTTTCATGTCACCATCTTCTGCTTGGTTTTCACCTCCACCTTTGGGTTCATCTTCTTTTTCTTCTGCTTCAGTTTTGCCATCACCTCCACTTTTCTTAGTTCCTTGTTCACCAGGAGCTTTACCCTCTTCACCTGTCATTTCACCTGTGTTCTTGGCTCCAGCGGCACCTTCCTGCAATCCAAGGCCAACAGATTAATGTGTGGTGAGAGCTCTGCTTGTCCTCCTTCCCCACTCCTCCCCATTTGTGGTTTTTCTTCTCAGGCTGCGTCTGAACACTTAAATAGGAGAAAACTAGAGCAACCATTCAGCAAAATTCCCCTCCCAATATTCCTAACCATGGTGGTCTAGCTTTTTTTTTTTAATATTTTTTCTAGTTGTAGATGGACACAATATCTTTTTAAAATTTTTTTAAAATTTGTAGATGGACACACAATATCTTTATTTATTTTTATGTGGCACTGAGGATCGAACCCAGTGCCTCACATAATGCGAGGCAAGTACTCTATCACTGAACCACAACCCCAGTCCCCAGCTTTTATTTGGTCGTTTCCAGTGATGGAGATTTCACCACCTAAAACAGCTTCTGTCATCTTTAACAGTTCTTATTGGTTTGAAGCTCATGTTTGCATCAAAATTCCATACCAGCGCCATCTCTGCATGCAGGTTTACTCTTTGGAGCAATACAGAGCAAGCCTAGTGCCCGTCCAAGAGACAACTCTCTTCTCTGGTTTAAAGATCCCCAGGTCTTTCTATCATCACCCTGCCCCTGGTGCTATAGCCTACAGACTGCTCCACAACTTGATGAACTCATTCCATTTAGCTCTACCCCAGAAGGGGGACATCCAAAACTGAACACAGAACACACATACAGTGGAACAAGACTACCACCTCCCTTGTCTTAGATACTAGGCCTCTATAAATGCCGCCTCGTATATAGCATGATATCTTTGGTGGTAACAACACATTGTGGAGTCTACTAGATCTCCTAAGTTGTTATATTACTTTATACGATACCTATTTACTGACCTTTTTTTTTTTTTTTTGGTACTAGGATTTAACCCAGGGCTTGACCACTCAGCAACATCCCTAACCATATATATATATATGTGTGTGTGTGTGTGTGTGTATATATATATATATATATGTTGTAGATGGACACAATACCTTTATTGAATTTATTTATATTTTTTATGTGGTGTTGAGGATGGAACCCAATGCCTCATACAGCTAGGCATGCGCTGTACCACTGAACCACAACCCCAGCCCCTCTTTATTTTTTATTTTGAGACAGGGTCTTTCTAAGTTGCTGAGGCTGGCCTCAAGCTTGCAATCCTATCTCAGTTTCCCAAGTCACTGGGATTACAGATGTGTGCCCCCACACCCCACTTATTACACATTTTTATGTGCGGGCAACAGAGTAAATGATTTAATAATAATACCTGGCATTTACTATATTTCATGAGTCAATTCATGACATGGAATTATATTCATCTTACAGGTGGAGAAACTAAAGCTGGGATCTGAATATGCATAGTTCAATGCTTTGACCTCTTAGCCACCAAGCTACTCTGCTTTATAAATGCCAGGCTGAATGAGACCTTTGGCTCCCAGACCTGGGGAGCTTATCAAAAACAGTTTTCCCAGCAGCACAGGAGGCTGAGGCAGGAAAACGGCAAGTTCAAAGCCAGCCTCAGCAACTTAATGAAGCCCTAAGCAACTTAGTGAGACCCTAAAATAAAATATTAAAAAGGGCTGGGTTGTTGCTCAGTAGTTAAACACCCCAGAATTCAGTCCCTGCTACCACAAAAAGAAAGAAAGATAGGCAGTTTTCCTGGTTCTACGCGTCCCAGCTAAATTAGGATCTCTGGAACTGGATACCAGTAATCTGAATCTGACATTTTCCCAGGTGCTAATACATTCGTCTACAGATCAGTGTTTGGGAACCATGGACTATCTCCACACTAAAAGCCACTGATTCTTCAAAAAGAAGATGATTTGACTCAAGTCCATAACAGCTGATATCCAAAACTCCAGTTTGGCTATCCTTACATCTGCGATAGAACCAGGATGCTTTTTTCAATATCTATTTTATTATTGCCCTTTCCCACATTCTATTTTGTTTTTTGAGCTCATACAGACCTAGGTTAATGTTTTGCTGATCAGTTCTATTTTTTGACTATAGAGTTTTTAAACATTGCAATGGAGAGTTCACCTGTAAAAAGTTATAAGGCCTTTACTATTAGGTTATGTGTTATATGTATTATATTATGTGTGCACACTTGTGTTTTGTGTTATATGTTTGAATGTACGTATGTCCATATATCATATATGATGAGCACTCATGAAAAAATGGATCCAAATTTTTTTTTCACGTGATTTAAATGGTTTAATTTAAATTGGGTAAACAGCTGTTGAGGATTGTTTTAATATATGAACAAAAAAGGAGGTTAACAGATCTGTTTGTTTACTTTCACCTTTCTTTTTCATTATATTTAATAATTCTGTTGAAGGTAAGGTACATTGTTAAGAAAATTGTTTTCTAAAAAAAAAAGAAAGAAAAGAAAATTGTTTTCTTGCATTGTGAACTCACTTGTATGCATTGTGAACTATCTGTTGGTGCAGCGACTTGTGGTAGTGTTGGGGTATTTTTGCTGATGATGTCATCGGTGGTGCAATTTTTCCAAAAGGAGCCGTCAATTGGCTTGGTGTATCTTCCTCCCTTCTGCTTGTCATGATCGTTCAGCTAAAATTTGGGGGCCAACAGAGGTGAGGCAAAGAACCTCACCCCCGCCCCCCGCTGGTACAAAGGCCTCTCCACAGGTGTGGCTGTATACTGGACCGGTAGTCAGTGACGGGTAAGATCCAATTGCAATGGTACCAACCTAACGGGTAAGGACCATATGTACTATTGGACAACCTAAGGCAGGCACGGTCCCTAAGCCACATGCTCAGAGAGGGGGAGATGTTGAGAGCCACAGCCGAAGGGGCCCCAGCAAACTTCCAGCTGCCAGCAAACTTCCAGCTGCTGGCTGATGATTGGCTCATAGTGGCCCCAGCAACATCTAGCTGATTGGCTCCTCTGTGGTGATGCTCATTGGGCTGTTTCCCTGCCCTTTCAGACCACGGAGCTGCTCATTAGGGGACTTTTTTGGCTCCGCCCACGCGACCCAGCCAATTGGCCTCAAGAGCAGGAGGATGGGGGGAGGTGGAGAGGCTTCTGGTGGAGAGAGAGGCTTGTGGGAAGCCAGTGGTGGCAGTTGGGGCTCTGAGGGTTTTTCCTGAGGAGCTGTTTTGTTTGGCATGTGTGGTTCTAAAAATAAAGTTTGTTTCTTTTGACAAGTGGCTCCTGATTGTGCCCAGCCAGACTGCGGCAGTTCTCAGATTAGGTTCCCCAAATAACCTATAAGATGCTAGCTTGAGCAAAGGCCTGGACTCTGTGTCTATGTCATCTCTAGCAAATGTCACAATACTGGCAACCCTCAAAGGATGTTCAGTGATTCTCAACTCTGCTGCATTTTAATATCAGCTGGAGGCATTTGAAACCGTTGGTGTCCAAGAACCCACCCCATATATTCTGACTTAATTGGTTGAGGGAGGGACCTGGGAAATTTTTTAAGCTTCCTCCAGATTATTCCATTATATAATCAGGGTTGAAAACCTCCAGTAAAGAAGTCAATTGTTACTTGCTGAGGCCTGTGCTTTAAATTAGGAAAGAAGATTTTAGTCTGAAATAATTCCTGCCCTCCTTCCTCACCCACTCTCATCAGAGGGAGACTTCCTGGAGGAAATTAGTCATTTCAATCAATAGGTATGGAACTGTCTGTGCAGCCTGCACCCTCTTCTCTGAGGACTATCGCCCCAAAGCCGCAGCTGAACTGGTGGCCCCCTTCTTCCATGTTGGAGTCAAGGTGCCCCACTGCTTCCTGACCATAGCTGACTGGATACAAACTGGATCATCGTCCTGGCACCTGGGTTGATCCTAAAGGCTGGGAACCTGTCATTGCTCTGGACTAGAGGGCTGGGGTGGTGGCTTAAGGTTGTGGACTGACAAGGAAAACAAAGCCAGGCTGCCAAGATAGGCTGAGTGACAGAGCATGGGCACAGAAGGAGACAGAGGGTGGGCAGCAAATAGAGCGAGAAGCCACCAGATCTAGATACAGCTCCTTGTGAGATAAGTCTCACTTTTTTTTTTTCCTCCTGCAGGGCTGTGGATTGAAAGCAGGGCCTTGCATATGCTAAGCAAGTACCCTACCTCTGAGCTGCATCCCCAGCCCTTCTTATCTTCTGAGACAAGGTCTTGCTAAATTGTCCAAGCTGGCCTTGAATTTGCAATCCTCCTGCCTCAGCCTCCCAAGTAGCTGGGATTATAGGCATGTGACACCTTGCCCAGATCCAAGCTTCACTTCCTGCACTGTGGTTCCAGAGACACCTCTGTGCCCTCTTAATCCTTTTTACTTGAGCCAACCATATTGGGCCTCTTGGAACCTTCATGATAGTATAAAAATGTCTTAGATGCTGGGCCCTAAAATGCTGGATTATGAATGAGATATAATTGAGTACTTTGGGATAGGAAAACAGAGATGGAACTTGCAATCAATATTTATTTACTATAAGTCTCTTGACCTATATTGAGCATAGCTGGATGTTAGGCATTATATTTCCCTCTCGTGTGGCAACAGAGAAGACTCAGACGTGGATCCTGCCTTCAGTAACCTCACCACTAGTAGGGACTAAGAAAGACCAAAAATGCAAGGGAGGCAGTGATAAGAGCCTCAAGACAGGCACACAGCACCATGGACATTCAGATTTGGGGACATCAACGAATCTTCATAGCAGAGGAGGTATTTACAACTGGGCCTGGAAGGGTGGGCAAGATGAGGCTATCTGAAGATGGAGAGGGAATGGCATTCTAGAGCAAGGAAGCCATGTGAGCCAAGGTGTGGAGCAGAAAAACATGGAGACAAGAAATTCAGTTTGGTCAGAGCATGGTGGAAGAAGAGTTGTCAAGACAAAGCTGTGTCAGGATGTGAGACCCTGCGGCTGAGGCTAAGGTATCTGGCCAGGTGCACAGGCAGTGAGGAGCCTGGGAGGTCCCCAGGCTGAGGGTCACCAGGCTGAATGCTGTCCCACCGCATTCCAAGATGTCTGGTGTTCTGAGGCACCTGGTCTCACTGTTCCCTAGTTGCCAATAAACTCACTAACAATTCTTTGTGTTCTCGCAGTGCGTGGCACTCACAGTACATTCTTTTTTTTTTTCTTAACTTATTTTGATTTTTTTAGTTGTTGATGAACGTTTGTTTTATTTATTTTTATGTGGTGCTGAGAATTGAACCCAGTGCCTCACACATGCTAGGCAAGCACTCTACCACTGAGCCACCACCCCAGTCCACGGCAGAACATTCTTGTACATATCACCTCACTCATATTGAGATGCTAACAGTAAATTTACTGGCTACATCAGGTTTTTGTGGTTTTCAAGCGACTTCAGAGAAGAGCGATGCTTACTCCAGAAGAATGAAACTCAAATAGAATTTCAGACCTTCAGGAAGGAACTATTTTTGGCCACAAAGTCCTTCCCTGGGCTTCTTAAATCCCTCACCTGTGCAGAGGTTGGGCGCCTACCTGACCACCAGGATTCCAGATCTCCCTTAGTGTCTGGAGTTGGGGCTGGTGTGACCGTGACCACAGGGAGCTCAGCTGGTGGCTCCTCTTTAAAGGATAAACATGGGTTAGGTCAGAAGAGCGGACCAGGTTCTGGGGGCAGCTGCAGACATTGATGGGAGTGGCTGCAGGGCTATTGGAGAGCGTGGTCTCCGAAGGTTTGTTGGGGAAATTTCTTGTTGGTAGGAAAAGTAAGATGATGTGCATTGTTCTTGCCCTGTCCCCTGAGATACCTGCAGATGAGAGGTATTCACAGACATTTCCTGGCCATCGTGGCCTAGGATGCTGTGAACAGCTCGAGCAGTTGAAGCAGAGAGAGGGAGGGCACTCTCAGCGCTCAGGGTCTAATCCTCCGGAAAGGATCCTGCTGATTTTGAGACATGTTAAAGCCGTGGAACAGGATTGAGTGGAGGGAAACAGAAATTCTGGAGAGCTAATAGTTTAGGTAAGGCTCTCTCACATCTTGACTGTGTGGCTTTGGGCAAGTCCCTTGACTTCCCTGAGCCTGCATAGCCTTTTCTACAGAATGGGAAGAATGCTGCTCTACCTTCCTCCCAGGGTTTCTGAGTGGACCAGACAGACCTGGTGTGCAGAGGCCGTATGGCAGTAGCTGTCCCACTTCCTTCATCTTAGTCACCACACAGATGCTGGACGTCTGTGTTACCAGACCCCTAGTGGCCTTCCCTCATCCAGCAGAGCCTTCCCTCTCTCTCTGGGGCTGCTGATTTCACATCAATCACTAATAACCCTATCCTTAGGTAGAAGTAATAGGAAGAAGATACAGGTAAGATTTAGCAAAAAAGGAATGGGAGTCCATGGGGCTTGGGCTGTAGCTCAGTGGCAGAGGGCTTGCCCAGCATGTGGAAGGCTCTACATTCCATCCTCAGCACCACATAAAAATAAACAAATAGAATAAAGGCGCCCCGTCCATCTACAACTACCAAAAAAAAAATTAGAAAGAAATGGGAGTCCTAGAACTTTCTGGCCTTCCCTTCCTATCTAAGAAGAGCTCACAATGCCCCCCTTGGGCAGCAGCTATATATCAGGAGACCAGACTGGAAGAAGGAGGCTGGAGTGAAACCTACTATGGGCAGCCTCAGCTCATCCCTCTGACTGACTGGCTCACAGAGGCCAAGATCTGTGCCTCGGTTCCTGCCCTGGGCTGGCTGCCGACAGGAAGGAGGGAGGTGGCAGGAGAAACCCCACTGGTTCGGCCATCCTCTCACCTTCTGGTTTGCTTTCTGCTTTGGCCTGGGGTTGGGCTCTGGCCTCCTGATTCAAGCTCTCCTCCTTGTCCTGGGAGGGTGGGCTGCGAACAAGAAAGGCAAAACACCTCATCTGGGACTGCAAAGTCATCCCTACCACGCCCCTTCAGTTAGGACGGTCAACTGAGCCACCAGAGCAGAAGTGAGCAGGGAAAGGCAGGCCTGGGGGTCTCCGTGTCGGAATTCTGATCCTACTGGGTCTACTAACAGCACCCAATTTGTAAAATTGGTCTTAAATTCCCTGCACCATCTCTAACTGGCTGTGACCTTGGGCAAGTCACCCTCTCAGAGCCTACATCCTTTCTGTACAATGACATACTTGCACTCAGAAACAATAAGTAGGATTTATTTCCCTTATGAGCTCAAGTGATGGCTGCTTAAGTGATAAATTGGGAAAGATTCTGATCCAAACTTGCTGACAAAGTACCAGAATTAATCAGTGACATCTGTGATGGGCAGGGAATGGGGAAATGATGGCAAGTAAATGTGTTTTTGCCACCCTTGGACTAGATTATCAGTAAAATCCTTTGAAGCTTTCTTTTTATGAACCTTCTAGAAATCAGGGTGATAGCATTCTGTGTGTGCTGCTCCATGGGGACCACTGGTGGCCATGTTCATGAGCCTTTCCTCTCCAGACAGCCAACAAGCTCTTGGCCACACCCATTTTGACCCCAGACACGTAGAGTCCAAGCAAGGCCTCTTTCTAGATCCCTGTGCACCTTCTTCGCTGGAGGCCACATAGCAATGGGCACAGAACGGTGCTGCCCTGATTTTACAGCAAGGAAAACGGGGAGGGCAACTCTTCCCATGTGACTATGTGCCAGGCAACATGCAAAGTACTTTGGGGAGTGGGAGTACTGGTGTTGTAGGGACAAAGGAGGCAAGGCACCGAAGATAGTAGGAAACAGTTTTATTTGGCTGCAGCCAGGTTCAGAGGGTACAGCTTTTGCTGTAATCAATCAATCCCCTGAACCCCAAGTTCGGGGAGTTTCAGAGTTTTATACCCAGCATGTAAGGGGAGGGGCTCATAAGTTCACAGTCTGCAAAAGTTCACATAAAAGCAGCTTTTTCTTTCACTGTTCTGGTCAAGTTAACTCTTCAAGGACAATGCCTGAGAGGGGAAAGCTTCTTCTCCCCTTTCTTTCCTCCCCCTGCCAGCTGTTACCATGGAGCCCAATTGGTAACTTATCTTAAAAATGTAGACATCTCTGTGAAGCCCAGCTCAAGGTCAGAGGACTTGTTTGCACATTTCTTCAAAGTACTATACTGGATACATTTGTGAAAAACTAGTAAGGGGGTGTCCAGCACCTGGAGTGCTGGTATCTTCTCAGCCAGTGGCCCAGTAAACAGGGCAACAGGAAAATAGGAAGTTTATCTACATTGAACTCTTTTGTGGAGACTCTTTTGCTGACAGTCCTAAAATCATCCATGGTGGAGAGGATTTTTCTGTGGAGAAACAGGGTGCCACTTCACTGGGGTTTGAATCCAGGGACGCTCTTCCACGGTTAACCCCAGTCCTTTTTATTTTTTATTTTTTATTTTGAGACAGGGTGTTACTAAATTGCTCAGGATCTCATTAAGTTGCTGAGGCTGGTGTCAAATTTCAGATCCTCGGGCTGGGGTTGTGGCTCAGTGGTAGAGCGCTTGCCTAGCACATGTGAGGCACTGGGTTCGATCCTCAGCACCACATAAATGTAAAATGAAAATATTGTGTCCACCTAAAACTAAAAATAAATAAATAAATATTCAATAAATAAAAGTTTGTGATCCTCTGACCTCAGCCTCCCACGTCTCTGGGATTACAGCTGTGCACCACCACGCAACAGACGCAGAGTACTTCATGCATGTAATTTCACTGTGGGAAAGGAAGGAGTGACAGAGACCGAGAAGCTGGAGCTCAGGAAGGTGCTCCTCCCAGCTGTGTAGCTGGGACAGGGAAAGAGGGGAAGGGAAGGCAAATGAGAAAGCAGTGCGATGCCCTGGGGTCTGCTCCGGCTCCGCGCCTGAGCACTGGGTTGCTTGGGAAAGCAGAGTATCTAGGCCTGAGTCCTCTCTAAAAAGCCACTACCATGACACAATCGGAGTATGATATGAGGGTCCATGAGAAAAAATAAAAGTGCTTTAGTTGCTGCAAAGTGTTTCACTCATATTGTTATGTTAGCATGGATTCTGGAGCCTGATGACATGGGTGTCAACCCTAGACCTGCCACTCACACGATAGCTGTGGACCTAGGTGGATGATTTCTTAACTTCTCTGTACCTTAGACTCTTCATCTGTAAAAATTTTCCAGAGATATCAACAGATTGGATTAATTTATTCGTGAATGTGTTTAAATAGGGCCTGGTACCTAGAAATCACTACAATGTTGGCTAGAACAACATTGACAATGATGATGACAAACTGACAACAGTAGTTGAGGGCGCTGTCCCACCCAGGAGACAACACTGCTGTAACAAGATCCAGCATCCCAGATTTAAGGTAGAGGGGACCTGGCGATCCTCTAGTCCATGATGTAGGCACTGCAAGGAAACTGAGGAGTCTGGGAAGCTAGGTGGATCAAAGCCTCTGCCAGCATCCGCGATGGACAGGAAGTAGTTAACCAGGTCTGGAATTTCCTCCTCTCCACCTGTCTACCAAGTTCTCAGAGTTGGTTTAGCTGCAGCTGCCTCTGACTACAAGCTCCATCTGCCTCTGACTGCAACCACCACTATGACACCCATGGTCCCCCAAAGTGTCCTGGCACCCAGCAGCTACTGGGAGCTCAGATTCAGGAGGCCAGAAAACCCCAGAGGGTCCTTGACATTAATCAAGCACTGCAGTCTTCCGTTGAGAGGAGAGAAGCTGTTATCTAGAGAGCTCCCTCAGTTCCAGTCCAGTTGCTGAGAACATCTACTCCCTGTTGGCTTCAGGGAGTGGTGAGAAAAAACAAGTTTCCCTTTGCCTCACATCCTCGTCACACACCCTCACCTCTCATTTCCCACGCCACTGAGGAAAGCAGGTCAGCAGCAGGGTCCCCTGCACTGGGACTCTCTCTCACTCATCCCAGTGAAATCACCAGCAGAGGCATGTGACCCTGGAGAGGAAAAGCCCCTTCACCAAGAGGTGAGCTTTCAGACCACAAGAGACAACTCTTCCACTAATCAGCTCTGTGGAGAGAGTTGGAACACCTGGAAAGGACGGAAACATCTGGGTGGCCATCTGGAAACAGCACATGGACACACAAACATGTATCTGGGGAGTGTTGGGAACAAAAGCCCTGCGAGGTCCCAGCCCCTCCTGGACCAAGTCTCAGGGTACAAAATCAGGGTGAGTCTCTGAGCAGAACTGCACCCCAAGGCACTCCTGCGGTCAGTTGCCTCAAGGGTCCTGGCCTACCACACCCACAGACGATGGAGCAAGCAGGCTGCTCTTCCCAGAGATAACTCTGTCACCGGCTCCCCAAGCACTTGTCTCCTCACATGCCCTCCCCTCTCCCAGCCCAGCCGGATCATCTCCTTAGCATCAATCTCCTCTGACCTCGGCCTGGCCTGAACATCCCATAATCCTGTTAGGACAAGTAGGCCAGCTGGCGGCTCTTGGTCACAGAGGTAGCCCAGGCAGAGAGCCCTGCAGTCCCTTTTAGGAGAGTCTATCTCCGGGACTTGTCTGGAGTCTGTGCTCTCCAGCAGTGGGCAGGCATGACCCAGGGACACGGCTCGCCTCACTGGGCCGGGCCAGGCACAGCCCTAGCGTTCATCATCCAGAGGCTGGCAGGTGTTGCTAGCTCTGCTCTGGGACCCCTGAGCTATTGTTTTTCTAGAGCTGACCCTTTCACAGTGCCTGCCGAGGCCCACCGTGAGGAATTTCTGAGGAAGCTTTCATCACTTTTTCTTTGATACGCTGTTCACAATACAGTTTGCTTGTTTTAACACCTAATACCCAATATTGTGTCTTCAGGACTCTTCAGGCCCTGATGAAAATTTAAGACTCTTAAATCAGAAATGTCAGTCAGAATGCTCCCTGGGACACAGCAGGTCCTTCTTTCAGGTCATATTCAGCTCGGGCCTCAGCCTCCTGCTCAGTGGCACTCTGACCCCTTAGCATTCTCCCAACAGCTGATCTTTCTCTGAGGGCCTTCTGCATGGGCTGTCAGTTCTGGATCAGAGCCCCAGAGAAGGAGGAGCCCAAGGTCAGCAGAAGACTACCTGAGAGACAGCCATTAGAGCCTGAGAAGCACGCTGGGGCAGCTCTCTGGGGAAGGTCGAGACAGAAGGCAGGACTCAGTAAGGTGGATAGTGAGAGTCTTAGCTGCTGCCATCATTTGTCAAGTTCAACATGGACCCCACTGCTCTTTAGACACTGCTTACCCTCACCAACCTCGGAAGTGATCCTGGCAGCTCTGAGGGTATGCTTTGAGATTCCTGATTGGGAAGGGATTAGCAAGCTTCCCAGGACTCCAGAGTCAAATACAGAGCAAAGGGAACACCAATCAGAGCATCTGGGTTGTGGGGCCCTTGCTGAGGTGCCCCCCAGAAGCATCCCTGGCTAGTCATCCTGGGCCAAGCTGCCAGGCTGGAAATACTGCGCGGGATGCTGGAGCTAGCCCCAACAAAGGCCAGAGCAGGGCACTTGGCACTCATGGCCTGCCTGCAGGTGAACCCCTTTAGATTTTATAGGAAGGGGCACTGAGGCAGGTAAGTAGTGAGATGTGTGTACCAAGGATCTTAGCTTTCTCCTCTCAGGTGGCCCTCTCTTGGTGAGTCCCCTGGGGTGCCTCTTCCTTGTCTCCCAGATTGTCTGACTTTCACCACCCACACTTTTTTCTCTTGACCCTCTTCCCATCCCCAAACCACTACCTCTCAGATTTGCAGTCCCAGTTTTCCAGTTGCTGGAGGGCAGATGCACAGGTCTGGGGAGGCCTTGCTTACCTATCCCCAGGGGGTCCAGGCTGTGGATCATGAGCTGGTAGAAGGTGCAGCGGATAATGTTGTTGTGCAGAGAGGCTGAGCTGCTCCCTCCAGTTAGCACAGCAAGGGCACAGGCCTCAGTAGAACTCTGCCCAAGCCAGGGGAAGAGCCACAGGAAGATCTCCCTCACCTGCCTTCATCCCATAGAGGTCAGAGACAAAGCACAGAAGCCTTATCCTGAGCCCCCCACTGCTTTGTCTCCAAATAGGAGAGGCACGCTTCTTCCCCTCTCAGCCTTCCCTCAACTCTTCCAGAACTGGCTTCTTCTATGTCCTGTCTAATTCCCCAAAGTCTTGACAAGTAGCAGACCATATGTATTAAGGATGCCACCTTACCAAGGGTTTGCACCTCCCTGAAAGTACACCCTTCTAGAAATACCCTAATCTACACACCACGCAGACCCCCTGCCCATGGGTACAACTCTATAGGCCACAGGGCATGATTGCATTTTATCATCACCCCACCCAGAGATAAGCCAGGGTATGATCCCCTTCTACAGAAAAAGAGTGAAACCTCAAAGAAGCTAGGTGGTATGCCAAGGTCATATAGAGAGGGAATGAAAAGAGCCACGCTAGCATGCGGGTCTTCAGATTCCTAGTCCAGTTTTATTTTCTGTCTTCTTGCTCAGAAACCATCATGGGCAGGCACATATAAACACATATTTACTGTACACAGATGTGACACACACTTATTCATTGTGACACAAGTAGAAATATTATCTGATTTGCTTCGGAACATCCAAAGACAATGCTTCAGTGCTTGCCTAGTTCTCCCACCCCCTCATCCCTCTCTATCTGAACTCTTCTGCCATCTAGTGGCTGCAGTGGTGCAGTACTTCATGACAGGTTAGAGAACTTTGGAGGGGTTTCAGGCCCCAGCCTCTCCTTTCAAGTTCCCCATGATTCTGTCCATATACCCCATAGAACAAGATCAGTAAGATACAGTTTTTAAGAAATTGCATACCTTCCTGCAACCTCCAGCGCTCCTCCTATTTTCCTCTTAGTTCTGGGGCATTCTAAAACCTCCAGGCTTTTATATTAAACAATCCTACCACATTAGGACTGGAAACCAGGACTTGAGTTTAACTGGTCCAAACAGTCATTTTGCAGATGGACAACATGAGACCCGAGTTATACAGCAGGCTAGTCGTGAGGCCAGCTGGGACCTACAGGACTTAGCTCCCAAACTAGCATCTCCTGGAAACATACTCTGGAGGTGAGAGTTCCTGACAACTTAGCCCCTCCTTCCTGGCTCACCCTGGAGGTCGGAGCACAGCCCGGTTCCCTCACATCAGAACCACAGTGCCCTGGTCTACGGCTATATGCTGAGATCTGCAATGTCCGCAATGGGCTGCTTCCGTATGGCGCCCACCTGCAGCTTCTTGTTATCCTACTGCTGCTCCCCTGCAAATAGGAACAGGAATCGCAAGAACATAGGAGTCAGATGTCATGGAGAGACCTCACTCTCTCTCCCTCCTTCCCTCTCTCTCCAGGGCCAGTCTAACTGCCTTTCTGCTCCTGGATGTGCCATTGTCTCCGGTCCCCTTGAAGCCTGTATCACAGTCCCCTCTTCCCCCATTTGTAATGTTCTTTCCCTCCTCTCATCTCCACTGAAATGCCAACTGCCTCCAGGCAGCTAAACATGATTCTTTTTTATAGATGCCTATTCTTTTCCTTCAAAGCACTTTCCCCAATTTATTTATATGTACAAACAGCAAAAATGCAATAAATATTTATTCAATGAATGAATAAATGAACTGCCCTCTAAATATACCTAGTTCATTCCAACTTCTCTTCCCTGCCTAAAATGCCTTCCCCATTCCTCTTGACTGCCTAAATCCTATCCATTTTTCAGAAAATTTGGTGTGCATTCTTGTATAAAGCTTTTCCAAATGGCCCCTTTGTCCCCACCACTCTTTTTTTAAATATATTTTTTAGTGGTCAATGGACCTTTATTTTATTTATTGATACATGGTGCTGAGAATCAAACCCAGTGCCTCACACGCTAGGCAAGTGCTCTGCCACTGAGCCACAACCCCAGCCCTCCCACCACTCTTTTTTCAAATCTTTTTGTTGTTGTTGTAGATGGACACAATACCTTTATTTTATTTGTTTATTTTTATGTAGTGCTGAAATCGAACCCAGTGACATATGTGCTAGGCAAGCACTTTGCCACTGAGCCACAACCCAGCCCCCAGCCCTACCACTCTTAATCCAGCTCACTATATGTTTCTCTTCAAATGTTGCATAGCAACAGTGAGCACTTTTTGTGATATTAAAATCCAACTGTGTGATCAGATAAGAGCTAGTGTCTTGTGGGCAGTATGGAGCAGCCAGCTAGGAAGTGGGACAGCCCTAGACAGTTCACGCACGACAAAGAAAAGCATTCAGCTCGCAGTAGTTTGCTACTTTGCATTCACAACCTTGAAATACTATTTGAACTCATTGTTTAACTTTTCACACAGACACATTGTCTACCCAGCTAGACTCCTTTTTCTTTCTTTCTTTCTTTTTTTTTTTTTTGCCATGCAGTGAACTTATAATCATCTCTATTACCTGTGGCATGGTATCTTGTACACAGTAAGTGCTCAGTAAAGGTGAGCCAGATGAGTAGATACTCCCAAGGGGCCTCCAGTACTGACTTCAAGCAGCAGATCACTAATGGTTGCCCCAGTAATTCTTCACCTTCCATTGCTTCCCTCCCCCACCAACCTCCACTGCTAAACCAGAAGTGTATACACTACACTTCCTTCTCTGTTCAGCTCAGAAAAGACAGAAATAGTACCTGATCCAAGGCCACCCACCCACCCATCCAATTCATTCATTCAGTTCTTATTTACAGAGTATCTGCTGTTTATATAGTGTCATGCTATTGACTTTAGGGATAAATGAAGTCTAGGACATGGATTTTTTTATCCAGAAAGTAATTGAGACAAATATAACAGATGCAAAACAAAGCAGAATGTGGTTCATGACACAAAGGTCAGAGATGAACGTTCTGTGCTGAGCGGGCCTGGAATGCTTCTGCAGTAGGTGGAATTCAAGTTTTAAATGACAGGAAAGACTTGAGTGCTTGGACATATATTGCTGAATGAATGAATGAATGAACACACAAACAAATGAGTCAGAGTAGAAAGAATCAGTCTGAATATAAAGCAAGCACTGTGCATTTTGAAAACTTGTACTCCAATAAAATAGAAAATATCAAAGGCATCTACAAATTTCTAGAATCATATAACTTGCCCAAATTTATCAGGATGATATACACAATTTAAACAAATCAATTTCAAGCAATGAAATAGCAGATGCCATCAAAAGTCTACCAACCGAGAAAAGCCCAGGACCAAACGGATACATAGCCAAGTTCTACAAGACCTTTAAAGAAGAACTAATACCAATATTCTCCAATTTATTTCAAGAAATAGAAAAAGAGGCAGCACTTCCAAACTCATTCTATGAGGCCAATATCACTCTGATTCCAAAACCAGACAAAGACACATCAAAACAAACAAACAAAAAAAAAAAAAAACCCACAAACTTTAGATCAATATCTCTAATGAACATAGATGCAAAAATTCTCAATAAAATTCTGGCAAAATTAGGACTGGGGTTGTGACTCAGCAGTAGAGTGCTCACCTAGCACATTCAGGGCTCTGGGTTCGATCCTCAGCACCACATAAAAATGAAGAAATAAAATAAATAAATATATATATAAATCTGGCAAATCGAATACAAAAACATATCAAAAAGATCGTGCACCATGATCAAGTGGGATTCATCCCAGGGAAGCAAGGTTGGTTCAACATATGGAAATCAATAAATGTAATTCATCACATCAATAGACTTAAAGATAAGAATCATGTGACAATCTCAATAGACTAAGAGAAAGCATTTGACAAAATTCAGCACCACTTTATGTTCAAAACACTAGAAAAACTAGGGATAACAGGAACATATCTCAACATCATAAAGGCAATCTATGCTAAGCCCCAGACCAACATCATTCTAAATGGAGAAAAATTGAAGGCATTCCCTCTAAAAACTGGAACAAGACAGGATGCCCTCTTTCACCACTTCTGTTTAACATAGTTCTTGAAACACTGGCCAAAGCAATTACACGAAATAAATTAAAGGGATACACATAGGAAAAGAAGAACTCAAACTGGCACTGTTTGCTGATGATATAATTCTATACCTGGAAGACCCTAAAAATTCCACCAGAATATTTCTAGAACTAGTAAATGAATTCAGCAAAGTGGCAGGATATAAAATCAACACCCATAAATCAAAGGCATTTCTATATATCAGTGACAAATCCTCAGAAAGGAAAACTACCCCATTTCAATAGCCTCAAAAATAAATAAATAAATAAAATACTTGGGAATCAACTTAACAAAGGAAATGAAAGATCTATATAATGAAAATTACAGAACCTTAAAGAAAGAAATCAAAGAAGACCTTAGAAGATGGAAAAATCTACCTTGCTCTTGGATAGGCAGGATTAATATTATCAAAATGACCATACTTCCAAAAGCAATATACAGATTTAATGCAGTTCCAATCAAAATCCTAATGGCATTCCTCATAGAAATAAAAAAAGCAGTCATGAAATTTGTCTGGAAAAATAAGAGACCCAGAATAGCTAAAGCAATCCTTAGCAGGAAGAGTGAAGCAGGTGGCATCACTATACCAGAACTTAAACTATACTACAGAGCAATAGCAACAAAAACAGCATGGTACTGGCACCAAAACAGACTGGTAGATCAATGGTACAGAATAGAGGACACAGAGACTAACCCACAAAACTACAATTAGCATACATTAGACAAAGGTGCCAAGAACATGCATTGGAGAAAAGATAGCCTCTTCAACAAATGGTGCTGGGAAAACTGGAAATCCATATACAACAAAATGAAATTAAACCTCTATCTCTCACCATGCACAATACTCAACTCAAAATGGATAAAGGACTTAGGAATACAACCAGAGACCCTGTGTCTAATAGAAGAAAAAGTAGGCCCTAATCTCCATCATGTGGGATTAAGCCCCAACTTCCTTAATAAGACTCCTATAGCACAAGAATTAAAATCAAGAATCAATAAATAGGATGGACTCAAACTAAAAAGTTTTTTCTCAGCAAAAGAAACAATCTGTGAGGTGAATAGAGAGCCTACATCTTCAGAGCAAATCTTTACCCCTCACACATCAGATAGAGCACTAAACACACACAAAATAAAAACAAAAACAAATAACCCAATCAATAAATGGGCCAAGGAATTGAAGAGACACTTCTCAGAAGATGATGTACAATTAATTAACAAATACATGAAAAAAATTTTCATCATCACTATCAATTAGAGAAATGCAAATCAAAACCACTCTAAGATATCATCACACTCCAGTCAGAATGGCAGCTATTATGAATACAAACAACAATAAGTGTTGGCGAGGATGTGGGGAAAAGGCACACTCATACATTGCTGGTGGGACTGCAAATTGGTGCATCCAATATGGAAAGCAATATGGAGATTCCTTGGAAAATTGAGAATGGAACCACCATTTGACCCAGCTATCCCTCTTCTCTGTCTATACTCAAAGGACTTTAAAATAGCATACTACAGGGACACAGTCATATCAATGTTTATAGCAGTACAATTCACAATAGCTAAACTGTGGAACCAACCTAGATGTCCTTCAATAGATGAATGGATAAAAAAAAATGTGGCATATATACACAATGGAATATTACTCAGCAATAAAAGAGAATAAAATCATGGCATTTGCAGGTAAATGGATGGAGTTAGAGAAGATAATGCTAAGAAAAGTTAGCCAATCCTGAAAAACCAAATACCGAATGTTTTCTTTGATATAAGGAGGCTGGTTCATAGTGGGATAGGGAGTAGGAGCGTGGGAGGAATAGACTATCTCTAGAAAGGTCAGAGGGGTTGGAGGGGAGGGGAGGGTACCTGGGGTTAGAAATGATGGTGGAATGTGATGATCATTAGTATCCAAAGTACAGGTATAAAGACACGAATTGGTGTGAATATACTGTGTATACAACTAGAGATATGAAAAATTGTGCTCTATATATGTAATAAGAATTGTAATTCATTCTGCTATCATATATAAATAAAAATATATATAAAAAGTAATCTAAAAAAAAGTGAACACTATGCATTTTAAGAAATCCCCCTAATTACTTCATGACGCACCTTTAAGATTACTGGGATATCCTGTTGGACTCTCACCCAGTGAATTCTCTTTAGAGGCAAAGAAATGTCGAGGGCCAGGCTTATCCTTTGGGATAGCTGGCTCTGTCCACAGAGGGGCCAGAGACTGATCTTTGCCCCATTGTACACACCCTTAATGACTTCTCTGCCATTCAAATTTATTCAAGTCAAATATTTTTCTGTGGGTTCTTCATTCATGGCTAACCTCAGAATGCACTCTAAATTTCTAAAACTATTTACGTTTTCTTAATCAGTAATGCCAACTGTGAAATAAACAGGGCTAGTATTATTACTGTTATTTTGATAGGTGAGAAAATTGACATGAAGAGTTCATGACTCATCCATATTCATAAAAATAGTGACAGAACCTTCCTGATCCCCTAATCTCCATTTAGAGAGGTCTTTTTCCAGCATAAATAGGGAAATGAGGTCAAATCTGTATTTTTTAGTAGCTCTCTTTCAAATTATTGACATTTCAACCGGATGTAATTGAGTGTCTATATTTGGGTGTGGTCAAGGGATCCATTTAGCAGGGTTTTGGTTTTGGTTTTGGTACTAGGGGTTGAACCCAGAGGCACTATATCTCCAGCCCTTTTTATTTATTATTTTGAGACAGAGAGACTCGATGAGTTTCTAAGGCTAGCCTCAAACTTGCAGTCCTCCTGTGTCAGCCTCCCCAGTTGCTGGATTACAGGCCTGCAACACTGCATCCAGTTTCCATTCGCAGTTCTGACAAGGAGCTCCTTTCTGAATATCCCGTATCTGCACACATTGCTACATTTGCCTCTCATATCACACTGTCCTCCCTCCTCTTTCTTCAGTCTAATCACCCTCACCTCCTCTTTACAAAAATAAAATAGCAAAGGGGGAGAGGAAACCCATAAGTGTGTCATGTCAGCCAAATACCTTAGCACCTGAGATGCCTCTGGCTGGGAATGAGGAATGGGTCTCTTGCTGCTGTTTATGGGAACCTGGGGTAGAAAACTGTGGCAGGCACTCAGAGGCTTGTTCTCCTGACCTCCAGCTTCTATCTCCCACTGATGTAGCAATTTCTTTTCTAGAACGTACAATATGCACTTCCTGTACCACATACTTTAGTCTGTGATCTTTTCTTAAACATTCATTTATCAAACATATCCTGAGTCCTCAGTCAGTTCTGCCTGCACCCAGGCCACACTCAAGAAGGAACACTCTTCCCTGTGGCCCTTCACTGAGCAGTCTCCCCTGAGCCCATGTTCTGCCGTACTGCAAACCTGGAACTTCCCAGATTCCTCCTCTCCCTCCCTCAGAGCCCACACCCGCGCCGATTAGCCATCAGACCTAGTTCTTGAAAGTTCTCAGATTTGGCCTGGTCTTTCCCCTCCTCTGCCTACACACATGCAACAGGCTTCTGCCTGCTGATCTGTTCTTCTTCTGGTTCATTCTCCACCCATCAGAGCAAAGCACACCACTGCCCACTCCCTGCATTCCAGAGCCCCCTGTCCTCAGGAGGGCGTCTCGCTGCCTGAGCCTCATTCACCCCTTTCACCATGCAGTTAATACAAAAAAATATTCAGGTAATTGACATCCTTTTTTCCATAATAAGCCTTTGAAACCTGGTGTATATTTTATATTTCCAGCACCTCTCAAATTGGACTAGCCATGTTTCAAGTGTCTAAGCTGCATGTCGCTCGCAGCCACCATTCTGGAAAGCACAGCTATCACTTCTTTGTGCTCTCTCATTCCTCTGGCCTCTGCACAAGCCTACAAGACCCCAGCTCAGTCAGTAAGCTGCCTGTCCTTCAAGATTCAGCTAAGCTTCACCTCCTCTAGGAAGCCTTCTCCGACTCTCTTATCTGCTCCTGCAGCATGGAATCCCTTGGCACTGACCTACATCATTACACATGACACTAACTGTTGGTTTTACTTCTCTGTCTTCCACACTGAGGAGGATTCACTGTGTAGCTGATGAGGCTTAAACTTCAGGGTCTCTCTCGCCCCTACACATACATCTTTCAAGACTTATACCTAGTTTTGTAGCAATGACTTTATATCCTTTTTCTTGACAAGTATCAAGTCCCACAAAGAACCTGTATCACCTCCGGTTCCTCCATTAGGCTGAGCTCCCTGAGACCTGGGAATATGACTGATTTCTATCACCATATCCCAGATCTGACACAGGCTCACACAAAGGTATTTAAGATGAATGAATGTTGGGGTTCTTGAGGGCTTAGTCCTGGGCTATTTCTTTCATCTTTCAGAGAAGGATGGGTCACCCTTATTTGTGTGTGTGTTGTTTTCTATTTTATTTTTTATTTATTTGGTTTGGACAGCCTTGATTTCAATTACCATGCATTTGTTGGTGATTCACAGATTTTTACTTCCAGCCCAGACCTTGTTCCTGAGCTCCAAACTTATTCATATAACTAACTGCCTCCCGGACAATATTTACTTGGAGGTGAGGGGTAGATGCCCAAACTCACCATTTCATACTGGGAGCTCCTGAGTTTCTCCCTAAAACTATCCTTTCTCAAGTCATCTGTTTCAACCGCACGAGCTGAAAAGCTCAGCATCATCTTTGACTTCTCCCACTCTCTCACCCTCCACATTCACTTCATCACCAAGTCCAGATGACTCTGTCTTCAAAACATCTCTTAAAGATATGTGTGTGTGCATGGGGGGTGGGGCGCATGGTAGTAATAGTAGTCATCATCCCCCCACTTACTCAGTTTTGCTTTCCTCGGTTTCAATTACTTGTGTTCAACTATGGTCTAAAGATATTAAATAGAAAATTCTAGGTATAGACAATTTATAAGTTTTAAAGTGCACATTGCTCTGAATAGTGTTATGAAATCTCACCCTGTCCTATCCTGCCTGGGACATGAATCATGCTTTGTTCAGTGTATCCATACTGTATATAGTTAGTCATTTAGTAGTCCTCTTGGTTATCAGACTGACTATCTTGGTATATCACAGTGCTTGTGTGCCAGTGTTTTGTTATTTAATAATGGTCCCAAAGTACAAGAGTATTAATGCTTAATATTCAAAAATTTGCCAATGAGAAGTTATCAAGTAAATGCTATACATATAGTTTGATATTATTCCCAGATTCAGCCATTCACTGGGGATCTGGCAATGTGTCTCCCACAAATAATTGGAGACTACTTAGTCAATATATACTGCTGGATGCTCATAATAGCTGCTTTTTCCCCCCAGTGCTGGAGATTGAACCCAGTGCCTCATACATGCTAGACAAGTGCTTTATCACTGAGCAACACCAGCCCCGTAACAGCCTTTTAACTGAACTCCCTGCTTCCACTTTCACATACCTACAATTCAATTTCTACCCAGCAATTACAGAGGGACCTTTTAAACAGTACTGTCATTATATCATTCCCCTATTGAGCTTCAAATAAAATTCAAACTCGATATATGATTGCCAGCTCCCATCCTCCTCTCCAGAGGTATCCTGTACCATTCTCCCTGTACTCACTAACCTTCATTCATGCCAAATTCCTTCCAGCTCTGAGCCTTTGCAAATGCTATTTCTTCTTCCAGAAATCCTTGCCCAGTTTTCTTCTCATTCTGAAAATCTCTATTTATACCTCTCCTCACACCCCAAAAGGCCTCCCCCTATAAAGACAGTGACTGTACAGTCATTTTCCATCACATGCACTGTTTATTTCTGTCATACTCTGAAATTATCTTCTTAACTTCTTTTACTTATTTATCATCTATATGCCCACTCCCCCACACTAAAAAAATATTTGTTGGTTTTATTTCCAATCAATTCAGGGAGCAGAGCATTGAGAAATCATGCTGTTCTTTGTAGAACACCACAAATATCTAATTTTATATGAAATATCACCATATGCACAGGGAGAAAATATTACTGTGTTGTATGAATGCATGTAAACTCTCAACGATGGACATATAAATATCCATGAAAATAGCAAACTGTTGGACTAGGCATGATCAGATGTTTGAGTTTTGCTGTTCATTAGTTTTTTGGGCATTTCTTTTGTCATCTATTAGCACTCACTATCAGGTTAACACTGAAAGTATATAATCTTAAAATTGAGAATTCTGCTGGGCAAGATGGCACACACCTGTAACACCAGGAGCTAAGGAGGCTGAGGCAGGAGGATCACATGTTAAAAGCCAGCCTCACCAGTCAGAATGGCAATTATCAAGAATACAAGTAACAATAAATGTTGGTGAGGATGTGGGGGAAAAGGCACTCTCATGCATTGCTGGTGATACTGCAAATTGGTGCAACCACTCTGGAAAGCAGTATGGAGATTCCTCAGAAAACTTGGAATGGAACCACCACTTGACCCAGTTATCCCACTCTTCAGCATATAACCAAAGGACTTAAGATCAGCATACTATAGTGATATGGCCACATCAATGTCATAGCAGTTCAATTCTCAATGGCTAAGCTATGGAGCCAACCTAGGTGCCCTCCAACAAATGAAGGGATAGAAAAAATGTGGAATATTGTGTATATATACCACATTTTTTCTATCCATTCATTCTATCTATTGTGTATATATACCAATGGAATATTGTGTGTATGTATCATTCAGCCATAAAGAAGAATAAAATTATGGCATTTGCCAGTAAATAGATGGAATTGGATACTATCATGATAAGTGAAATAAGCCAGTCCCAAAAGATCAAAGGCTGAATGTTCTCTTTGATATGCAAATGCTAACACATAACAGGGCAGGGGGAGCGGGTTAGAAGTTTTTGGGATTAGACTAATGAGGGGAAGGGAGGGGGAATGGGAATAGGAAACACAGTAGAATGAGTTGGACATAACTTTCCTATACGAATATATGACCAGTGTAACTCCACATCACAACTTGTACAACAACAAGAATGGGAAGTTATACTCCATGTATGTATAATATGTCAAAATATACTCTACTGTCATGTAGAACTAAAAAGATATTTTTAAATTTTTTTTTAAGTCTAGAAGGCAAGATTAACATGTTACTAAGGTGATAAAATTATAAATGGTTTTATTTTCTTCCTTACACATTTCCAATTTTTCTGGATTCCAAATTTTCAAATTTTATGCAATAGTTATCTGTAAAATAAAAGATTTAAAAGATGACGTTTAAAAAAAAAAGTCACCTCAGCAACTTAGCAAGGTCCTAAGCAACTTAGCAAGACCCTGTCTCAAAATGAAATATAAAAAGGGCTGGGGATGTGGCTCAGTGACTAAGTACCCCTGGGTTCAATCCTTGGTACCAAAAGAGAGAGAGAGAGAGAGAATTCTTCTGTGGGTATAGAGGCACTAGAGGTACCTCTAGTCCCAGCTACTTGGGAGGCAGAAGTGGGAGAATCGCTTGAGCCCAGGAGTTAAAGACCCACCAACATAGCAAGTCCGCATCTCAAAAAATAAAATAATTCTACTCTTACCATCTTCTCCTGACAATTCCAATTGTCAGGAAACTGACTACTATTCAAGGAATTGAAGGAGGGAACCCCTTAGCCCAGGCTAGATGGGCTCCTTGGTAGCACAGGGGATTCCCGGAGACTAGATGGGCGGGGCTCTCCAAGGCCCTTAGGCCCCTGATGGCTGCTTCCAGTCAGAGCCTCCTTATTTCCACTGCAGGAGCTGGCTGTGCTGCTACTGGTAGGAGTGCTTGGGACAGATGTGAACCCCACAAGATGGGAGAATCATCATTACAGAGGCACTGACTTGATTTGTCTTCTTGGGATATTATTGACTTTTTTTTTAATATTTATTTTTTAGTTGGACACAATATCTTTATTTATTTATGTGCTAGGTGAGTGCTCTACCACTGAGCCACAACCCCAGCCCTTGTTGACCTATTTTAAAATAAATAAATAAATACTGCCAGGAAGAGAATAGCCCTCAGGGCATTCAAGAATGGCAGACTTTCCCTAGAGTTCCACATTTTGAGGTATTCTTGAGGGCAGAAGGTGAATATGGGATTTCCAAAAGGACCCAAACAAGGCCCATTTCCTGACTTGAATCCCTTTTTAAAACTTTTTTAAATATTTATTTTTTAGTTATAGGTAGACACAATATCTTTATTTCATTTTTATGTGGTGCTGAGGTTTGAACCCAGTACCTTTTGTGTACTGGGCAAGCACTCTACCATTGAGCCATAATCCCAGCCCCTGGCTTGAATCCCTTTTTTGCTATGGGACTACCTTCCTTCAGATGGCTTGCCCTTCCTAACTAATCTCCTGACTCCACGTGTAAAGAAGAACCCATCGTCCTTCAAATACCAGTAAGGCTTTCAGTTAGTCTGGCACCTCACTTTGTTGTCTTCTGACTTTCTATGACTCTGCCTGTGCACAGTCAAGGCAGATTTATCATTTTGGGCAAGAACAAATACATCAAGAGCTTCAAAACAGGAATAAAGCTTTAAAGAGAGCTATGTTGATAAGTATACTAACACTGACCATTTCCTTATTGGGGTCACAGAAAGCATCCTCCAACCAATTTAAGAGTGATGTCTGAAATATTCTTAGCACTGAATTTTTTTTCAGACATTGTCGAAGGAAAAACTCTAAAATACTACATATCTATGATCAATACTAAAACATTTGTTTATTTCTGGAAATATTCATATGTAGGAAAAAAAGAAAGAAGGAAAAAAGAAAATCTTTATTCTGATTCTGGATACTCAGGGCAGAACAAAAAGTAAGGTAAAAGGTCCTCCAGCTCAGAAACTCAACAGGTAAGTCTATTGGGTGAATATTCAGTGAGAAAATAAATCATCTGGGCTGGGGTTGTGGCTCAGTGGTAGAGCACTTGCCTAGCATGCATAAGGCACTGGGTTCGATCCCCAAAACCACATAAAAATAAGTAAAGGTATCCATCTCAACTAAAAAAAATATTTTAAGAAAATAAATCATACTCTGCTGATTGTATGTCTCCAAGTTGTCCAGGTGGGAAAATATCTGCAAGTGGGATATCTGCTCTTACTCTTAGAAAACACCATGTGGCCATTCCCAGTTGTTTATGGTCGATAGCTGCTATGCTGCAGGGATGTAGTTGTAACAAAGACTGTATGGCCTGCAAAGCCTAATGTATTTATTGTCTAGTCCTTTACAGAAAAAGTTTACCAACCCATGCATGAGTTCATCCTGCTCAGTGTACAGATGAGCCTGTTTGAAAAGCAAGCACTTTGCACAAGGGTCCCTCCATCACATTTAATTTTCTCTCTGTTTGTCCCTTCTATTGAAAGATTCAATCTTTTTGTTTCTCACATTGCTTTTCACTTAGGTGTTTACTAAATGGTGTGTTGAGTTGCATTGACCTGCCCAGGGTGTCAGGGACAGTTAGCAGTGGTGCCTGGCTTAAAATCCAGACACACTGATTCATGATCAGAGGTAAGATTATCAACTAATTGAGTAACTTTGACTTTGTTATTTATACTCTTTGAGCCTCTGTCTCTTCATTCACAAAATAGGTAGAACAATCTAATCTTGTAGTGTTTAATGAGAAATTGTTGAGCTACTGAATGTGTAGAATAGGTCCTCTACAAGCATGGACTCCTTCCTCAACTCCTTTCTCTCACTAATTACAATTCCTGGACTGATAGGTTTCTGAAGAAACCAAACCAAATATTTATGGACTTTGCAAGGAACCCTTTGGAAGATACAAAGCTCAATTCCCCATTAGGGACAATGATGAACTTGATGTTGTGGTCATCTCCTTTATACTTCACCCCAGGCTGACAGCAGAGGAAAGTGGAGGCCAGGTATCTTTTCTGTCTCTGTTTCTCTCCAAAGAGGAGTTGGCTTATGCTGCCCTCCATTCTGTCCCTTGCTTAGACTTCACAAATTGCTAGGATTATGATTCTGCTTACCAATCCCTGCTGCTTGGCTCTCAACCACTCTGCCTTCTCTATTTTTCTCTGACCTCCTCAACATTGGAGCCATGTCTGATTGAAGAAGCGCCGTTTCCTTGGCCCCTGGCTTTCTCCAGGTGATGCCTGAAGAAGAGACCCCTTAGTCAGGGTGAGGAATGAACCAGTAAATAAGTGTGAGAAAGTGAACAAGGTATGTTCATTTCCATACTTAAAATTTCACAGTTAAGGTAAAACACTTTACAGGGGTGGGTACTTAAGTTGAAATGAATATTCTCACGGTTTACTAGATCAAACATTGGCTTTTCATAGAGTTGCTTCATGAATTCAAAACAGAATAGCTTGCCCTCAGATTGCCAGTGAAGTCCAGTATAATTTATTTCCCTCTCACCAGTGAAACACAGCCAACGATACAAGCAAGGGTGGTTCTCTCTCCCTCTCTAGCTACAAGAAACCCCAGGGTGAAACTCTAAATCCACATGTATTTTAAAAACTTTTTTTTTCAGTACTGGGGATCAAACCCTGGTGTGCTCTACCACTAAACTACATCCCCGACCCTTTTAATTTTTAGTTTCAATTTTGAGATGAGATATCACTAAATTGCCTGGATCAGGCTCCTCCTGCCTGGACCAGGATCCTCTTGCCTCAGCCTCCTGAAAAGCTGAGGTTACAGGCATGCACCACCATACCCAGCTTAAAAACATTTTTAAATAGCTTGAGTTATTTTGAACTAATTTTTCTTTCTTTCTGTTTTTTTTTTAAACTCAGGGGTGCTTAACCACTGAGCCACATCCCCAATCCTTTTTAAAATATTTTATTTAAAGACAGGGTCTTGGGGCTGGAGTTGTGGCTCAGTGGTGGAGCGCTCACCTAGCACGTGCAAGGCCCTGGGTTTGATCCTCAGCACCACATAAAAATAAATAAATAAAATAAAGGGATTGTGTCCAACTACAACTAAACAATTAAAAATAAATAAATAAAGACAGGGTCTTACCAAGTTGCTAAATGACTCACTAAATTGCTGAGGCTGGCTTTGAACTTGTGATCCTCCTGCCTAAGCCTCCCCAGTCTCTGGGATTACAGGCATGCACCACTATGCCTGGCATTTTGAACTAATTTTAACGGTAACTCCTGCCTATGGATTTTTAATTTTAAATACACAGCAGTTTATTTTCAAGTATAGTCTGTAATTCAACTTGCTTTTAAAAAAAATAGTGCTGTCAATTAAAAATCACACTGGATCTGTTTCAGCAAATAGATATGAACAGAATTAGTATGCTGCTTACTGGTTGACAAAGAGCTGCTGCTAAAGCTCTTGAACTCTCTTTAGTAGGTTATAAATTCTCTTTTGGAGTCATGATTATGTTTCATTTGCTTAGCAAACTTTGCTTTGATGGTCTAGCTCTGATGAAATAGAAGATTCAGAATTCATAGACTTTAAATAAAAGCAGAATTACCTCAAAGTCCCAAGAGGCAAGCCAGAGGTGTTTGGAGCACTGCTGTGTGATGCACACCAAGGCTTCTCTGAGAGGAGAGACCATGGCTTCATGACCAGCGCTCAGCAAGGCCTGCCCTGGGAACTTCATTAGGAGGGAGGCTCCTGCTTCTTCATTTTAAATGACCTAACAGGCTTTTTTTTTTTTTTTTTTTTTTAGTCTATGGCTTCCTGGAGCACTCATCTCTTAAAAAATAGTGCTGAGTGGGTTGTTAGGAGGCTGAATTCTGACTCCAATTCTGACATTTCTTCTTTCTGGACCATCCACAAATGAGGCAAAAGGAACTCAGCTGATCAGATCAGACAATGCTTATGCTGGGTCCTGCCAGAACTTAACCCACTTGGACACAGACATTATTGTGGAATATTAGAGTTGAACAGAAACTTTTAATGATCAGTTGGACTCTGTCATTTCCCTTAGAGAGGGAACGAGACCTGTCCAAGGATCACATAGTTAACTAGAGGTAAGATCAAATTAGAGCCAGGTGTTCTAGCTCTCTGTTCAGTCTCTCACCAGAACACGTTTTTTTCAAAAATTCTAAATTTTAATCTCCCTTGCCTAGGGTACTCCCAGACTTGTTTCTGAGTTTGGTCTCCATCCTGTCTACTCATTGAAACTGTTCTGGATTAAGTAGCCACATCCTTGTATTATTTGCACGCAAGGAACAAGAAAGTAGTGGGGTCTCTGTTATCTGGGGTACTCTTACTTTAATATATCAAAGAACAAAAAGCTTTGGGCTAAGTTTTCAGAGATCCCTTCTCCAATTTAATCTAATTATCCAGATATTGAATCATCCAATGAATTTAGCAGGAAAAAACCCCTCAAAGGGACAAAGAAGTTCTTCGAAAGGAACTTCTGGGCCAGGAAGATCCAGGATTGGTGTTCCTGGTGTCTGGTCTCCATTACACACAGAGTCAAAGCTCTACCCCCAGAGTTGGCTTGTCAATGGATGAGTGGGGCTCCATTCTCTTCCAGATTGAACAAAACAAAACAAACAAGAACCCTTCCCCTCTCCAATCCTCCCACCCGCCCCCCACAGTCTAGAATGTTAATTAACAGGATTTAGTGAAAGTGAGGGTGCTACATAAACCCTGAACATCATGCACATGGAAGAGATTAGCATGTTCCCTGCTGGTATCTCCTTGAACATTCTCCAAAGCCCAACTCAAATGTCATTTCCAAAGACCTAGTCAGATCAACTCGGATTCAAATGCCTGTTTACTGTGTGATCTTGAACAAACAATTTAACTTCTTTAGGCCTCAATTTCATCTCCTACAAACAAGGTTCATAATAATAAGAACTTTATAGAATGATTAGGAATTGAGTCAAGGTCATATTTGCAAAGGCCCCAGCATATTGCCTGACGCATCATAATTACTCTGTAAATGTTGAATAAACAGCAAGGCAACCAGAATCTCCCATGACTTCGGGTCCAACCCAGCTCCTTCCACTCTTCAGTCTCTGGTTTCCCCCTCCCCTTCCCCTCCAAATCAGTTAGAGACGCCCAACCAGACTTCCTTACCTTGCTGCGATTCCCTAGAGTCATGACCTTGGCCACTGGTCTTTTTCTGAGCTGCTCTTTCACAAAGACCTCTATGTGCTTGTTCCACTTCATAGTGAACACGTAGAGGGCATAGGCTAGCAGCAGCAGCAGACTTTCCCACCAGGCGATGAGGCTGTCCAGGAAGAAGAGGATGAGCATTGACAAGTCGAGGATATAAAAGGAGATATCCCGGAACAATGGCCACCAGGTGAGGTGGAGGACCTCCCGGGAGAAGAGAGAGCAGGTGCCAATGACAAAGAGGATGTTGAACACAGCAGAGCCCACAATGGTACCAATACCCACGTTGCTGTGGGATATGAAGACGCCAATGAGGGAGGTAAAGAGCTCAGGGGCAGAGCCTCCAGCAGCCATGAAAGTAGCACCTGCCACATCCTCAGAGATCTGCAGCTTCTCTGTGATGATACTCAGGGCTGGGACAAAAAACTCATCACACACGATGGCCAAGGCCACAAACAGGTACAACATGCCAAAGATATGCAGGATCACCCAGCCCTGCTGCCGTTCCTCCACGCTGAACAGGTCCCGGGGGTACTCTCCCTGGGGATGGTCTGGCCAACTGGGAAGCATTGCTGAGGGACTGGGACTGGGCACCTCTGGGAAGAGGGAGGTTGTCAGGCTTGGGGATGGGCTGGTGGGCATGGCTGGGGCTGGTTCTACAACCACACAGTGACGGATCTGGACAGTGGGATTTGCCCTGACTTGGGGGGTTACAGAGGTCCTGGGTGCTGTGGAAGGTTTCTTTGCCAGCTCCTGGTTGGTGGCTGAGGCTGTCCTGATGGAGGGTGCACTGGTTCTGGGCAAGGGATTCCTAACACTCCGGATAGCAGTAGAGGCTTCATTTTTCGCTGGGCTGCCACCCATCGCGGTACTTCTTGTCACTTGCCTCTCAGACACAGCTGAAGTGTGCTCCAGGTCTGCTCCCTGAAGAGTTGTCTGGTTGTTCTTCCCCACTAACCTCCAGGGATTGGATGAGCTGTTATTTCCCACTCTTTTGGAGCTAGTCATGGTGTTCTTTTCTGCTATTCTCCTTGGAGATGTCAAGATGTTTGTTTCTATCTCGGTCAGGAAAGGTGGGGTGTTTTTAATTATTCTCTTAAGGGTAGCTGAGGAGGTTTCTTCCAGTATCCTCTTGGGAGAGCTGGTCTCCAATATTTCATAAGTTGCCATGGTTTCACTATCTTTCACTTTTGTCCTGGGGATGATCGCATGGCGTGTTTCCATTTTCATGAGTGTGGATGGTGCATTAGTGTCTATAGTTTCCCCAGGAGGGGTTGGGGTAATCTTCACCTTACCTCTGGCTTGAATTCGGTTGTAGCTCTTCATTTCTCCCCTGGATGATGGGCTATAATGTTTTATTGTTTGTCTGCTTGAAATTGGGGTGTAGTGATTCAGTACTCTACTTGGTGTGGTTGGGGTATTTTCCTTCATTCTTTCTGTATCTGCTGCTGTTGGGCTATGATTATTCTTTGGTGTTGGTGGAGTGATCTTGGCAATTCTTCTGGGTGTTCTGGGCGTGTTCTCCATTGTCATTCTAAGTGTTGCTTGATTCCTGCCCAAGGTGGCTTGGGGTGCCAGCATCTCAGCCTCCATTTCAGAGCTAGCTTTGGGAGGGTCAGTGCTCACTATCGTCATCACATCATTGGGGAGGTCACGGCTGGCCAGTTTTATAGGCTGTTGGGAAGAGACTTCTGCCCACAGTGAGGGGAGGCCCCAGGGTCTCCTCAGGTATTGGTAGGTAGAACCCATGATCAACAATCCCAATAGGAACAGGAGGCGACTCCAATGAAGCCGCCTTGGCCAGAGTAACCGCTTCTCCTGCACCCCCATCTTGATCAATTTCCCCATGATGGCCAGTTATGTCTGTTACAGAAAGCCTCTCATTCTGTCCATGGAGAGACTGCAGCTGCTCCAAAGTTCAGGTTAGTAATCAGGGAAGATTTCTCCATGAAGTCCAGCCTTGGGGTATCCACAAACCTGAGGAGGGAAAAGAAGTTATTTGCTCCTAAAAGGAGATCTGGGATCCAAAACTCCCTCAGCTGGAAAAGAGTGATGACGGGAACCCCAGGGACACAGAAATACTATACAGGGGGCTTTGTGGTTGGGGGCATTTATTTCTATTGGAGTAAACTAGCTATGCCCCTTACTCCAGGAGACAATGCCTGCTTTTAGGAAAAAGAGTAAAAGGGGTCCTCTTGCTGTGTAGGCATGCTGGCAGCTGAGGTCCCTCAGGTGGGTGCATGCTCCTACCTCAATCTTCCCTGGCTCCTCCCTGTGTTCCTACAAAAAGTCTGCCAGCACTCCTCAGGTTCAAACTCAAGTTGTTGAGAGCTCAGTCATACAGAAGGTGTTCGGGCCAACAGATTTCACCTTATAAAAGGCAGGAAGGCAGTGGGGAGACATGATTTTAAACCGTAGACATTAATGGGCAGCAGTAGAGGACACTGTCAGGGATATTAACACTTCATGTGTTTTGTTTTGCTTTGCTTTGTTGGACTCTCTTAAAATGATTCCACTGTATGTTCCAGAGAGGACAAAGCTTAAAAGTTAATGTCATGGAGCTTCCCAAGCAAAGTGTTGTAGAGGAAGGAACATGGAAATTGGAGCAAAGGCTGGATTCTCAGCTCTGCTGCTTACTAGCTGTGTCATCCTGAACAGGCGGAACAGTCCCTCATCTTTGAATGGGTATGCTAACCTATATTAACCTCTGGAAGGACATTTGGGGAAGGGAAACTGAGGATCAGAGGAAAACTTACTTTTCACTCTGAACCCTATTAGTTTGAACTTTTTGTTATGCACATAGTATTATATTTTTATATAATATTTTATATAATACAATTATTTTACATTTAAATTTAAATGTAATAATGATGGTATGTGAAAGGCCAAGTTTCGTCGTCGGAGATTAAAATGCACACACACAGATAGCAGTGACAAAGATGAAGCACTTTACTGCAAGCTGGTGCTAGTTTATATAGAAAGTGAGAGTCAGTTACTTTAAACCAGGAAGCTCCCTGGGCCAATCATAGTAAAGGTCAGGTCATCACCTATGGTGCACCCTGCATAAGATTCATGGGGGGCACGAACTGTCCATGTATACGGAAGACGGGAGGGCCAATTAGAAGGTTTTCAAAACAACTTGTTATCCGCCCACTGGCAACTTGCCTGTTGCCATGTTGCATTAGGGGCTCCTTATCTGAAAGGCCCGAGGAGTTCTAGCTGCCCAATGGCAATTTGCCCACCGCCATGTTTGAAAGGCCCGGGGAGTTCTCAGGGAGACTCCCAACAGTATGTGAATGGCAATGGTATTTATGTCACAAGAATTCTGAAAGACTGATTACACATAAGGTCTGTGAAAAGCATTGGATAGAATCAAATGCTACATAAGGTTAGTTTTAAACAAGAATGCAGGAAGGAAGAACACAAAACATTTCAAAGAATACTCATTTTATAAAGGGCATTGAGGCCCAGCCAAAGTAAAATTTATTAAATTTTAATCAATGTCCATAGTTGCTACAAAATTAACTATAAATGACTGGTTTTCCATGTGGTAATAAGGTATTAGGAGCAAGCTGTCAGTTATATCAGACAGACCCACAGAATCTGTTTAATATAATTCTCCATGTGAGACATGAAGACATTGAAGTCCAGAGAGGAGATGTGATTTGTTTAATATCACACAGCCTGCAGGTAGCCAGGCAGATGAGACTCTTATATCCCCAATCTTTCTAGTACACCCTGCTAATTAGAGGTACAAATGCAATTGTCTTAAAAAGCAAAAGAAGTAGGAATAAGTGAACTTTCTTCTTTGTCCTTGATTGCTATAAGTTTCATTCCATTATCTCTCTCCAGCCATCCTGTCCCTTGCTTGAACTCAGTACTTGTAGCGAGCCCAGTGTCTCCCAGAGAAACTTCCAAGGGTCCCTCTTGCCGCAGTGTGCCTGTGTAACAGAGCTAAGCTGGCACTCTCACTGATCCCACCTACCTTTAAACCTTGACATCTGGATGTCTTCTTAGTTCTGGAAACTTGTTAGAATCCAGGGTCTCAAAGAATGGGTCTGCAGCTAGACAGCAGGAAACACCCCATTCTCCTGCCCCTAGCTCCTCTATGGAATCCTAATACAAGGCAGGGTTGGTTGAGTGTGAAGGGCATGTCAGAGGAAGAATATCCAATCATGCTAATACCTGCCTCCTCTAAGAAGCTTATGAGGGCATTTTACAAGTTCTGGGTCCCAGTGCCTCTGACCAAGCCTGAGCGGGTGGCCTTTCCAGCAGGAACACAGGTGGGCTTCTTTCTGTGGGCCGCCCAGAGTAACTGGGGGAACTTCTCAAACTTGTTTCTAAGCTATGGGAATGAGAGGTCATCCAAGGTTTCCAGGCCTCAGCAGTGGAATGATTTAAGAAGATGCAGAAGGTGCTCCGAAGAAACCAAGAGAAAGTGCATGGGGTTTAAGAAATCAGAAGACCCGTTAGCACTAGGCTCCACTTGCTACTGATATAATCAGAATGTAAGCATGGGATAATAATAATAACTTGTCCTATCTGTAGGGTGGACATGAGAATCAAAATTAAAGTTGAGGGATACTCTGCAAATTTTAAAGCATTTCACACATGAAATACATTTAATTAGGGCTGAAGGAAACTCTTGGGGAAGCAGGCTGGGAAGGAATCACCTCAAGGTACCCAAAGATTTGACTCCCTGAGCCTCCTGCACCTCCAGCCCATGACTTGGAGTGGGAATGGTATAAGGCAGCTGTGGGGGGGGGGGTGTCTCACGACACTATAGCAATGATCACCCTGGAAACCACTGCAATAATGCTGCTGACTTTGCTTAATATTTACCAGCTTTCCCCTCCTCCCTTCTCTGTTTCCTCCAGGGTATACAGATGGCATGCTGCTTTAGGTTACTTTAATGTGAAACAGCAGGCAATTCTTCTCAGCTTCATCTCTGCCTCATGTTACCCTGAGTGGCCTGGAATATAAGAAAGTAACCTACTCATTCCCTCTGCTGAAACCCACAGTAGTGCTTCACCTCTGTGTCCTGGGCTCACTCTGGATGCTGGAGCCTGGAGACAGGACTAGGCTCTGCTAGTTACACACCCTTGCCTTTGTGTTACTGTGGGCAGAACCAGATCTAGTTCCTTCTCTTCTCAGACCAACTGTCTAACAGTCTCAATCTGCCCCAGAAATACAGGGAAGGAATACAATTCATGAAGTAGAATTATGAATGTTTTTTTTTAAATTGCCCTATTTTTATGTTACTTATATAACACAGAAAATTCAGGAGAGAAGCAAATTTCCAGAAAAGAGATTCCTTTCTCTTATGCTCATAAATGTTGTCAGTGAATTCTTCCTGTGTCTAACCTAAATCTTACTTGGTGGAGGTGAACCTAGTTCCATCTGTTTTATTCTCATGAGATGGTGGAACATTTTGAAATTCAACAGGCTATAGAAAAGTTTGCTATTCAACCAAGAGTAGGAACATTATATGCACCAGCCATATGAGTTTAGACAAATTACTTAACTTCTCATGAGTATAAGTAGATCTCTCATCCTGTACAATGAGAATGGTAATGACATTACCTGCCTGATAGAATTGTTGTGAGGATTAATTACTATGTAAAATATATTAATGTGGCTGGTACTATTACTATTGTTATTGTTATTATCTACTTTTAGACATCACAGTCCCCACTTACTGCTAAAGATTATAGAGGAGTGTTAGGGTGGCAGGTCTCCATATCTTCCATTGCTTCAACACTCTACTGAGTATTTATTAGTTTGATAATCTGATCAATGCATGTTTCTCTCTCTAGCAGGTAAGCTCAAAGAAGACAGGACCTTGTGCAGCTTATTTATTCCTGAATCCCCAGAGCCCAGAATAATGACTGGCACTTGACAAGGATATTCAATAAATAAGTATATTTGTTTTCAGACTGAAAAACTGTATTCCAATAAGGAAGATGCTGAGATGGGGCAACCAGGCCGCGCCTGGGTAGAGTGAGGAAGGCCTACTCAAAGACTTATGGCCTCTCTGAGAGCAAATGGCCTAAAAAGGCCAGAAACACTGCAGTGTTTGGGAAGTTGATCTGATTTTTTCCACAAAATAGGCATATTTTCACTCTCCCCTGTAACTGGATGACAGGGCAGGTGAAGCATAACAGCTCTAATCCTCACAATAGGATCAAGGGCTGAGGAAGGCAGAGCTTAGAGGCTTGGCAGGACAGCAAGCCTTCCAAATCTTGAGGCCTTTCCCACCTTCTGCTAGAAGAGAATGAAGAGGGAATGAGACATTTTAACTGATGAGGAGGGCTTCTGGGTGAGGCTGGTTTATTCTGGGCCTGCTTCTGGAGTTGATTATCAACTCTACAGCTGCACAGTGAAAAGTGGAGAAGATTTGGCAGAGATTGCAAATTTAAATGCTTTCAGGGCCTGGGTGGATAAAAGTCTGCTCTACTCAGAGTACTGGGCTGTATGGGTGGTCCACCAAGAAGGATTCCAATGTCAAGCTATTTAAACAAAATAAGGGACAAACAAAATGGTCTGCAGGCTGAATTTAACCCACAGGTACCTCTTCTGCAACCTCTAGTAAAGGAACAAGCACAGGAGCAAGTCTCCCAAAGCCTCTCATCCTCGGGTTCCTCATATATAAAACCAGGAAAGCAAGAATCCTCCTAGGACTGCCATCAGAGTTACAGCAAGAGAACCTGTGGAAAAGCACCCTGATCCGCCAGACACTGTACAATGTCATAGCCTCAAACCTTTTCTGTATTTTTATATTATATTGTTTATAGGAGTAAAACTGACTGTCTAGTTGTCACTGATAGAAATGAACAAAATAAGCCCCCAAAGGGCCCATATTGCTTTGTCTTTCTGAATCAGTACAGTAACTGGAACCAGACCTGAGGCAGGGAGATGCAAATGGTGACATTTCAGGTTGAGGGTAGTTCAAGGCAGGGTTTTGTACTCATAGTCAGGTACCCATCTGAAAAAAAGGTCAGACAGGTAGATTAGAGGATTTCAGTGTGGCTGAACAGGAATCCATGCAGTACCAGTATGATTCATAACCTCCTTCCAAGTAAGTGAGAAACAGCCCATTATGTGAAACTTACCATGACAAATCTGATTTTATAAAGGAATGCTGACTAAGTCACAAATAAGTTTTAGTATCCTGTAAGTTGACAAAGACTAAATAACTAAATAACAAAGACTAAATAACACTAGTGCTGATGAAGATAGTGGTTAGGGAGTATAAATTGGGTATGGCAACCTAAGTGACCTTATTAAACTCTAACCACGCCCCTCCTGCACTCCAACTTTCTAGTGGCTTTCCACCTCTGGTAAAGTAAAACCCCATAATGGCCTACAAGGCCTATTTCAGAACTGCTTGTAATAGAAAAACTGAAATCTGTCTAAATGTCAATAGAAAACTGGTTCGTAAATGATGGCACATCTTTCCAACAGTCAATTATACACAGCAGTTAAAAGAAATGAAGCTGGGGGCTGGGGATATGGCTCAAGCACTGCCAGGCATGCGGCCCAGGTTCGATCCTCAGCACCACATACAAATAAAGATGTTGTGTCCGCCAAAAACTAAAATAATAAATAAATATTTTTAAAAATTCTCTCTCTCTCTCTCTCTCTCTCTCTCTCTCTCTCTCTCTTTCTCTCTCTCTCTCTCTTCTCTTTAAAAAAAGAAAGAAAGAAAGAAATGAAGCTGGGCAGGTGTGGTGGTGCATACCTGTAAAAGTTTTAGGCCAGTCTGAGCAATTTAGTGAGACCTGTCTCAAAATAACAAATAAAAAGGGTTGGGGACATGGCCCAGTGGTGGAGCACCCCTAGGTTCAATCCCCAGTACTGCCAAAAAAAGGAAAGAAGCTTATGCCCAATAGTAATAAAAGCACAGTACAAAACATAATATATAACATTATTGCACTTATTAAAAAGTATAACATATAATATATTATGTTGTATAGTTAATATACACATATGTACATAGAGATAATTTTGCAAAGATTATGAAGAATGAATGTAATTCTGTCACCAATAGATATAGAATGAACAACAACAACAAAAAAAAAACCCACAAATAAGCAATTCCTTGGTACTTCATCTCTCCAAGCCAGCAGATACTAGAGGCAGAAAAATATATATGGTTACTTCTAGGAAAGGAAATGCTTATTTTTTAATTTACTTGTTTTGAAACTTTAATTTTTCCCCATAGACACAAATTACTTTTCTAATAAAAAATACAGTTTTTTAAAAATTTTTGCTTTATCTGTTTTTTTTTTTTTTTAAGATGCTATTAAGATTTTAAGAAAGTGAATGGTAAGCATGGGCAAGGGAACCAGATCATGAGGGGCCTTTAAAAATTTAGACTTCCTAGTACTTTTAAAAGGAGAGGACATTCTGAAGTTCTGAAGTTCAGTTCTACTTTCTTAGAGAAATCTAGCATCTACCAGATTTTCTCTGCTTTCCCTTTTGGCTCTTTTTCCAATAACCCTTTTTCTTTCCTGTCTATGCTCTTTCCACAAATGCATATCTGGCATCATACGTGCTGGGGAACCAGTGGCAGATAAAGCTCATTCCTGTTTACTCGAGCAAAGGCAAAGTTAATCAGAATTGGAAACATGTAAAAGCTTTTCTTTGTTCAGTGAGTCTTTCCATTATTTTAGGAGAGAAGCTTTGTCATTTTCTCAAATGCTCTGGAAAAGACTAAAAGAAGATTGAGAGCAATTAAAAGAAAAGGGCCACAGTGTCTTCATCAAACACATTGCAAGGGAAAAGTGACATGGAGAGGAAAACCTATAGATTAAAAGAGGTTGGAGATACATTAACAGATATCAATGTTTGGATCTTACTTGGATCCTGATTCAAATAACCAGAGTGTAAAATAGTAAAAATAACGATGTTTATGAGACAACTAGATATTTGAAAGCTGACTAAATACTTGATGATATTAGGGGTCTTCTGTTAACTATTTTAAAACTGATAATGATATTATAATTATGCTTTTTAAAAAGTTCTTCTCTTAGAGCCGGGCATGGTGGTGCCTGCCTATAAACCCAGCGGCTCAGACACTGAGACAAGAGGATTGTGAGTTCAAAGCCAGCCTCAGCAAAAGCAAGGCGCAACTCAGTGAGACCTTATCTCTAAATAAAATACAAAATAGGGCTGGGAATGTGGCTTAGTGGCCAAATGTACCTGAGTTCAATCCCTGGTACCCCCCCCAAAAAATGTTCTTCTCTTAGAGATACATACTGAAATATTTTAGGACAAAATGTTATGTTATCTGGGATCTGCTTCAAAATAATATGTTGGAGAAAAGTAGACAGATGTATAAATAAAACAAGATTGAAGACTGAACTGAGAGAATCTGGCTAAGGGTACATGAGGATTTATTATACTATTTCCTCATCTTTTATGTGTTTGAAATTTTCTATAATAAAAAATTTAGACAAGAGAAGGGTCATATTTATGATTTATTTGAACTTCTACTTCAGTGAAAACAGTAGGACAGGGAGGAGGGACTGACAGCGGGGAAAGGCTGGCCTAGAGCCTCGACATATGATTTAGGAGAGGAAAGGGTCCAGACTAGAGAGAGTAAGAAGGAAGATGAAAGACAAAGGACAGCACAGGGACTGTGAGAGGGGAGAGAAGAATAGGAGAGGGAAGCGGTCCCACTGCTGCTCCTTTCTCTTTTCCCCACTTACTACTTACCCTTCACCTCTGTAGATGAAAAATCATTTGGGGAACATAGCAACTAAGATTTTCCGACATCAAACCATGAAACTCCAATTCAGTCAGCAGGGCCTCAGAAGATGCATTTTCAACCTGTGCCTTAGGAGAAGCGGCTATCTGGACCTCCTTGTGAGCCCCAATACCTAGACCCTGCAAGTGGCTTGGTGTTTCTGACACTAATCTTTATTTTGCCAGACTATGACCAAACCATTCTGTCTTTCAGAGCCTTTGCAAGAGCAGTCTACTGTGTCAAGATAGAAAAAAATAAAGGAACTGGAGATTATGCAAAGGAAGCTGTGTTCATTGATTTCCTTTAATGTATCTGTGGAAACATGCAAACACTGAGGGTCTCTTGAGTAGGAAAAAGAAATTCATTACCTTTCGTGCCAATGTTCTCTGATTTTATATTCTCTGAACAACCTTTGATTTTTAATGGCACTCTAAGAAGAAGGGGGGAAAAAAATCAAGACACTTAATGGTTGCCAGGAGTGACATGGTCCTCTTGACAGTTATATCCTTTATCATCAACGTCAATGAATTGATCTTTTGCCTTGCATATTTTCTGAAAGCCTGTTATTCAGAAGAACCAGTTTCACCCATCAGCAAACTAAATAAACTTAAGCTTTAGGACTGGGTAAGGAAATGAATCAGACCATGGATGTGAGCTGGAACTACGGGAACAATGGCTGAGTTGTCACCACACATCCCTGTGAATTGGAGAAGATTAAAAATTATGATTAAGTAATCAGGCTTCAGCCTTACTTACCTAGAACCCACTGCCTGCTCAAGTATAACAAGGTCTTGAGAGCATGAGCCAGTCAGGTTGAGGAAAAAAGCTTTGAAGCAAATAGGGCAGTCTGCAGGCCCAGGGCCTTGAGGCTGGTGAAGGTATTCCCAGTCTTCCCAGAGACAAACTGCCTTATCTGCCACTTCTTTTATAAATAGGAGACAGGAGAGAACTATACGCTATTGGACCCACACTCTCCCACAGAACAAGTTGTGAAAAGTCAGACAGACTTGGTTGTTCAATTCAAAGCATTTCCTTCCTTGTTCCACGTCCTATTTCACCCCATCCTAGCTAAAAGATAAAGAGGAAAATGTCCTAGGCCTTCTAGAGGACTGTCTGTTTCCACTTGTAACCTAAGTAACACAACATTGTGTTTTGAACCACAACTTTGAACCAGTGGCCTGATGACACGCATTCAAGACTACCTCTAGCTGGCATTCCCTGGCTCCCTACATGGTTAATATGTCACCTCTTGCCTCCTGAAGGCACAGGCTACAGTGGGGAATCAGGGGGCCTGAGAGTCAGGCAGGGGGACTCGGGCTGTTTTACAGGGAAGCTGAGTGCAAATCCCTTAGTGAGGCACCTTGATCAGGGTAGGAAGAACTTTTGGAGGGGAGGCGGGCGGGGGTGGGGGTTGGCAGATACTGGGAACTAAATCCAGGGGCACTTAGCATTGAGTTAAGTCCCCAATCCTTTTTATTTTTTTCTTTTGAGACAGGTTTTTGTGAAGTTGCGGAGGCCTCGAACTTGCAATCCTCCCGCCTCAGTCTCCTGAGTCACTGAGATCACAGGCCTGTGCCACTACGCCCCTGGGTAAGGGGAACTGACTGAACCATCCCTTTCCTTCCCTCCAAGACTGGAAGCTGGAAGAGAGATAATGTGAATATTTGGGCTGAGACCAAGACGTCAAGACTTGATGTAAATTAGGCTCAGGTAAATTAAGAAAAATATAGAGTGCTAAGTAGGAGCATTTCTCAGCCAGGAATTATATTTCTAAAAGTTTCTGTCACCTAGTTCAGAGGATGTGCGGGAGGAGTATGAAGAGGCAACTAGTAGGTAACAGGACAGAAATGTGAAGGGGTCACAGCTGGCCAGGTGATGCCTACGGGTGAGTGAGGAAAGGAGCCAGAGTAAATATGGGCGGGGAGTACTTGAGAATAGGGTGAGGGAGACAGGGGGCCGGGCGGACAGACCCAGCCAGCGCTCAGGGAAGGTGGGGGCTTGTAAGGGGAATGGCGTCGAGAAGGACGCGCCCCCTAGCGTCCCTGCCGAGCTATAACCCTGCCGCGCCAGTTCTTGAGGACCCGCCCAAGCCGCACGCAGTGCCGACGCCAGGTTCCCTTTGGTCGCTCGGCCCTATAGTTCCGGCTGTGGCGCGCAGGCGGAAAGTTTAAGTGGAAGGACCGTGCCTGGCGATGGGCTAGGGGTGAGTGGGGGAGGCTGTGGGCCGCGGGTTCTCTTTCGCTGCTTATTGGGGAGACGGGTGAAGGGCGAGGGGTGAAGAAGAACGCAGGGCCAGCGCCCGGCCTTCTTGCCGCCCCGGGAGCCGGCCCACACCTTCTCTGAGGCGCTAGTTCCGGGGCCCTGCTCCCGGCCTCCCCTCGCCCTGTATCCCGGTGTGTCCAAGTCCGCGTGAACCTCACGATTTCGCCCTCTGACCCCTCCTCCCTTGAGACACGTCCAGACCTCACATGGTTTTGACTGATTTTAAAGGTAAAATGCATCCTCCGATTGCGGTCCAAATGTCGGAAGTCTGTGTTCCGTGCTGGGCGTTTCGAGATGAAGCTGTACAGAGAACTCCGAGCGACTTATTAGGGTGGACTGAAAGGAAAGCCCAAGAGTAGCGGGGACTCAGAAATTCAAATAGAATCACGCTTTGAGAGCCACATTTCTGAGAACCAACTTTTAAAAAAATGATCAAATGATCACCTTCAGGGGAGAGTCCTAAACATGGAGCAAAGTGGAGTCGGGTGACTAAGATGTATTCTCATGAGTAGGCTTTTGGAGAAAGGACAATCCTTGATGTCGGAAGCGCTGTGTGTAAACAGTACATATGGCAGAGGTTAGGACGAGGTAGCGAGGGTCACAGTCAGCCCGAGTGAGGGTTCCTGTTCTTACAAAATCGCTAGACAGGTGGGCAGAGATTTTTATTTTATTTTTAGTGAGGCCCAGTCGGCCTGAATGAACCATCCTTCAGGAGCACTCAGTTCCCTCTCTTAACGTTGTGCTTACAACCAGACTAAGTTGTTGGTTTCCCACAACTTTGCCACTGTTAAGGAGTTGCGTTTGGGAGTGGACACAAATAAATCAGAAGAAAGAACCAGCTTCACAGGCAAGATTAACAGCTGTGGTCACTCATTTCATGGTCTGGAAGTGCATTTTCATACCTGATCTACGTAAATTGTTGCCCATTCTCCTATGAGATGAGGATACTTGGGGATGACTTCTAACCTCTTTCCCTCCCTCCCTCCCTTCCTTCCTTCCTTCCTTTTTTTTTTTTTTTCTTCTTTTTTGGTACTGGGCCATGTCCCGAAGCCTTTTTTATTTTTTGAGATAGGGTCTTGCTAAGTTTCTGAGGCTGGCCTCAAACTTGAAATCTTTCTGCCTCAGCCTCCCAAATCACTAGGAATAGAGGTATGTGACACTGTGCCTGCCATGATCTCCAACTTTTAAATAACATGAAAGCCTCTATGAATGAATGGAATTACAGGATCTGGGTAAACTCTGTACCTGGGCAGAGGTGTAGGAATCCCTCTTATCTCTATTTGAAAGAGAAAGAGAGAAGGAAAGTGTTTCTGGTATTCAGAATTAAAACTTATAATATATTTTGCTGAAGAATTAATTTTATATCTGATGACTAGGGGTAGTTCATTAGTCATTATCAAATATTTGTTGAGCACCTACAATGGACCAATTACTGGGATGAGTTCTGAGGAGACATTGGTGGGCAAAATCAGACATGGTCCCTGCCTTTAGTGGGTTTATGATCTGATGTAGTATATTTGAACCTATGGTATGGGGGAGCTGGGGTTGTAGCTCAGTAGTAGAACCCTTACCTAGCACATATGAGGCACTGAGTTCGATCCTCAGCAACACATAAAAATAAATAAATAAATAAATAAATAAAAGTATTGTTGTGTCCATCTACAACAAAAATATTTAATATATATATATATATATATATATATATATATATATATATATATATATGAGACATGGGACCTCGTTTCTTGAACAACACAGCCAAGACCCAGAAAGGAAATAAAAAAGTCTGCATAGACAAAATAGTACAAGTTGATATACCTAAGCTTATCTGTTTTATCATAGAAGAAACCTACAGACTCTTATAGCCTGTTAACTTTGATATTGGACTCAGTTTTAACAAGCTTGATAAACTGTATTTCCAGCAATAGCAAACAAGATGGAAAAGATTAGAAAAAGGGAGAATCATCACACAGAATTACTGAGATAAGTGGAATGAAAGCTGATGATCTCAAAATTAGAAGCAAAATTTGAAGCCACCAAAACAGAACACAGCAGCCTGGATTCTTTCAGAATAAGGCAGTATTTCCATGTACATTCTATTTAATACTTGTACTATTTATGCAGAGAAGGGTTAGAGTGGAAACAGGATTAGTGAATTAAACTAGACTGTTTGCTTTAGAACTTGTCAAAATCTCCATTTTTCTTGGAGCATCCCTCCAGGACAGTGTTCTGCAGCACACATTTGAGAAAATGCTGATATAAATAGAAACATCAGGGTAGTAGTGTGCTGGGTAGTATTGGTATTCAAAGTGGTGATGCCTAACAGGCTGAATTACGTTTACTCACAAAGTCTAATGATGCAGAGAAGAAAGATGCACATTTTAATTTTTTTCTATCAAAATGGATAAACATTTTGGACTTCTAAGGGAGTCTGAAAAAGTAATTTTTATCTCTGATTTAACTTATTGGTGTTAGTTAGATACACAGACATTACTGTATTTGAAGATATATCTAACTGTTATATGGTTAATGGTTAATAGACTTTCAATTTGTCCTCAGTCCCTAACCTCTATTTATAGTAACATTGTTTCCATGAATCAATATGTTCGGAGACACTGCACTAACAAACAGTCTGGCCATTGTTAAATGTTTGGAATTGAATCCCAAAACATAAATTAATGAATATTAAGTTTCTAAACTGTTTATATTGACTTAGTCTTCCATAGTTGTGATGGTATATGCAGTGTGATTTTTATTAAGTTGTAGCAATGAATACATATCCTATGACTGGCTTTTCTTAGCTATTAATTCATTATATAAACATTTCTTATATCTGTGTCATTTATTTATAGCTATATTTCATTGTGTCAAGAGATTATAGTTTGTTTAACTGTACAGTAGCAGCAAGCTGTAGCTCATGAACAGGTCTGTGTATCTGTGATCTGTTTTATTTTGAGCACAGAAATATTTTCTTCTTGCTAATTCTTTTTTTAATGTATTTTTTAGTTATAGGTGGACACAATATCTTTATTTTTATTTTTATGTGGTGCTGAGGATCAAACCCAGTGCCTCACTCATGCTAGGCAAGTGCTCTACCTCTGAGCCACAACCCTAGCCCACTCTTTTCTTTCTTTCTTTCTTTCTTTTCTTTTTTTTTTTTTTTGTAGTTGTAGATGGACAGCATGCCTTTATTATATTTGTTTATTTTTATGTGGTGTTGAGGATCAAACCCAGTGACTCATGTTTGCCAGGCAAGCACTCTACCACTGAGACACAACCCCAACCCAATCTTCTTGCTAATTCTTAATCCATGAATTAAAGAACCCTTTGCTTCCTCCATTTCTACATTTTTACTTTTCTACACAATTACATAATTCCAGCTTTCATGCATATGCTTTAATTTTCTTTTCCTTCACAGTTAAAAAACTGTTGATGCTATTGAGAATCATAGTTTGTTGTTTTTGTCATGCTTAATGATTTCCAGCATTGTCTAATTTGGATTATCACTTTTCTAGTCCTTCCTTTTTATATTTTACATTTATATTAATCAAACAAGGGCACCAAGCCACAAAGAGAGTAAATGCTTGTGTTAACACTACTGTATTAAGATACTGATGGTGGTAAAAGAATGGTCAAATGCCAAATAGTACTACCATATGTCACATAGAAATGTTCTCAGTAAATTAAATTTTGGCAAGATGGTATACTAGTGCTTATTATATTAAGTTGTATAAATTTGAAAGTTATGGGAATCAAGAGCTACCTGAATTTAATGATTTTTTTTTTTTTAATCAATAGAAATACTTACGGTGGCTCTCGACTTAAGGCCATTTAGCAGATGATTTTAGGAGTGGTCCTCACAGCTAACTAACCTGCTTGTGTCCCTCTCACTGAATTCTTTGTTGGGTGCCCTCACCTCAGCTTCACTGGGGCAGACCTCCACTTATTTCTGGGAAATTGGATAAAATTGTGGTGAAAATATTTTTTCCTTCTTATGACATGTAAGACCTTTTTATTTTCCATGGCATTTCTGTTTGTAGCTCTCTGTCTGCATTCTGACTGGAAATACTGGGATCCTTTCCATCATGCCAACGGTGGTGGTAATGGACGTATCCCTTTCCATGACCCGACCTGTATCTGTCGAGGGGTCCGAGGAATACCAGCGTAAGCACTTAGCAGCCCACGGTTTAACAATGCTGTTTGAGCACATGGCCACAAATTACAAGCTTGAATTTACAGCGCTCGTGGTTTTTTCATCACTTTGGGAGCTGATGGTCCCCTTTACAAGAGATTATAACACCTTACAGGTACAAAAAGAGATGTTATTTATGTACAGGGCCCACATTTTAGAACATGGAATTATTTAAAAAGTGCATGGGTGCTTAATGTGTATAGCTACTAAAAAAAAAAAAAAAAGATTCACAACCAGTAAGGTCTTGTGCCTTTCTTTGGGAGAGCTATGAGTTGGTGGTGGGGTTGTTGCCTTGTTTTTCTTCTCTTAGTTTTCTAGAATTCTCTTTGGAAAGATAAGGACTTCAGGATACAATTCTTTTTTCCCTAAAATTCAGTGTCTTTAGGTTCAAAATTTTACTTTTTTCTACTTCCCCAAAAAACTTGAGGAAATGAAAAATAGCCCTAAAAAGAAAAAATTTAAAAAAAAAAAAAAAACTTTTTCTAGAGTAATTTAAAATAACATTGCTTTCCCAACAAATGGCTTTGGTTTATAGATGCCAAGAAATCATTTTAAGCCTTGATCAGAACCTTCTAAAGGTGGTTTTGTGTGATACACTAGAGAATTTACTTTCTGACAACATCTCTCAATCATTAATATTTCCAACAATGTTTAGCACAGTGCCTTGCCCATAGTGAGTAGTCAATAAGTGCTTGTGGAATTAAACTGAACAATTTAATAATCATTAAGCAATTTAGAAATCCAAGACCAAGGGCTGGGGATATAGCTCAGTTGGTAAAGTGTTTGCCACATATGCACAAGGCCATGGGCTCAATCCCCAGCACCACAAAAAAAAAACAAAAAAAAGAGAGAGAGAGAGAAATCCAGGATCAATATAATTTGTATTTTTAAAAATATGAGTAATAAATGTTTGTCAAATCCTTTCTTTTATTATCTGACTTTTTAAGAGACAGAAAAGCTTTTTTTAAAAAAAAAAAAAAAAAATTCTGAGCCAGGCACAGTGGCATATGACTGGGAATACTGTAATCCCACCGGCTCCGGAGGCTGAGGCAAGAGGATCGCAAGTTCACAGCCAGCCTCAGCAAAAGTGAGGCACTGAGCAACTCAGTGAGACCCTGTTTCTAAATAAAATACAAAATAGGGCTGTGGATGTGGCTCAGTGGTCAAGTGCTCCTGAATTCAATCCTCATTTTTTTTTTTTTTTGTTATTGTTGTTTTGTTTTGTTTTTTGTTTTTCCTCTTGACGGAGTCTGATTATATTATGTAGCCTTACCTTGAACTCATGATCCTCCTGGCTTAGCCTCCCAAGTATCAAGAATTATTGTCATACTCTACCACCACTCCTGATCACTCTAACCTTCTTACAAGTGATATGCTCAGGATTTCTGATACTGAGTGGTTAGGAAATTTAGAGAGTTGCTAGGAATGAGGAGTAATGGTTAAAACCAGGAGCTCTGTAGTCAGACTGCTTGGGTTCATATCTAGGCTCAGCCACCTATGTTCACAATACCTGGGAAAGTTATTTAATCTTTCTATACCTTAGATTCCTCAATTAATGGTGGGGTTAAGCTGAGTATGGTGGAGCATGCCTGTAATCACAGCTGCTCTGTAGGCTGGGGCAAGAGGACTGCAAGTTCAAGGCCAGTCTCAGGAACTGAACAAGATCATGTTTCAAGATAAAAAGGTCTGAGGATATAGGTCAGTGTAGAGTGCATGCCTAGCATGTGCAGTGCCACACACACACTCACAAAATAGGGTTTAAAATGCTGTAATGATTAAATACATGTAAAATAGTACCTACAGTGGTGTTTAGGATATAGTTAATATTCAATAAATTTTGTCATTTTTTGATGTTTTTTAAATTCTTAATTTCAAAGTTTTCCTTCAAGATCCACTTATAAAGAAATAAACTTAGGGAATTGTCAATTCTTACCTAATAAGAGGATGGAATAAAAGGACATATTTAATTATCTTCTATAGTTGAGAAAATCTGTTTTACTGGTTTTGTTGTTGTTGCTTTTTAAGAACCTATGCTTTGGGGCTCTCAGAAACACAATGTCCCTTGTGTAACATTCATATGTTGAGCAGTTTATGGTGTTTTTCTAATAACAAATTAAAGAAGTAAAGAATAATGAGCAATTTTATTTTTGATTCAATAAGGAAGCACTAAGTAACATGGACGATTATGACAAAACCTGCTTGGAATCCGCATTAGTTGGTGTTTGCAATATCGTTCAGCAGGAATGGGGTGGTGCAATTCCTTGCCAGGTAATGATCAATTCTTTTTCATTGCCCTAAGTTAAAAACATTAACCACTGTGGTGCTTTGATTTTCTTTAGGCTTTAACACAGCATGCATTCTAATTTCCTCAAACTATGTTTTATACAATTGGTATCTTTTAAAAAGAAGGCACTAAATCACTCTAATCATATCACACTAATCTAATCTAAATCACACCAATGTGCTCAGAAAGCAGCAAAATTATGCCTAAAGGAAAGAATCCTCCTAGTAAATTGACTTATTGAAAACTAGTACTGTTTGTATAAAAGACAAAGGGCTCACAGTGGAATTTTAGAACTACACTCCCTGGAAGGGATGATTATAATTTTGAATGATAGAATTGTAAACATTAGTACCATATAGTCTGTCTTCATTATCTTGCTGTAGGATTTTTTTTCAGCAGACTTTTAACCGTCTCAGCTCTCTAGGTTGTCTAAAAAGTGAGGAGTATGAATGTCATAGTCTGTTGTTCTTAGAGTCCACAGTGGATTCACATTAGCCTCAAATTACAGCAGAGTAATAGTATAAAAAAGAATTGGAAATTTGCTGTAAACAGGAAGAAAGCAAACATTACTGAAAGGAAAATCATTAATAGTCTACAACAGAAGTTAACAAATTTTTTCTGTATTTTAGGCTGCGGCAATTATTCAGTTCTAATGTTATTGCATGGAAGCCATAGGTAATAAGTAAGTGAGTGGGCACAGCTCTTTTTAAATAAAATTTTATTTACAAAGCCAGCTTTGCAAATAAACTATGACTGTGGCCATGGTTTTGCTGGCCCCTGGCGTATGGCTTTTTATTATAGTGTCAAACACACGATTCCTGAGTAGTGTAAGTGGCATTACTGGTATTTAAAAAAAAAAAAAATATATATATATATATATATATATATATATATATATATAGTCGTAAATGGACAGAATGCCTTTATTTTATTTGTTTATTTTTATGTGGTGGTAAGGATCCAACCCAGTGCCTCACACATGCTAGGCAAGCACTCTGCCACTGAGCTACAGCCCCAGACAAGTATTTTTTTTTTTTTTTTTAATTAAAAGTAAGATTGTAGTTGTCTGGGAGTGAGAGAAGAGTAAGGATTAATCCCAAAGAAATAGGAGGGAATATAGGAAGTAATAGCACTATTCTTTATCTAAATAGTAAAGATGGTGACATATCTGAATGCAGTTGTCAACACTAAGAACTGTGTAGTAAAGATTTACTACATGTAAATTATCAGTAAATCCCAACTCTTTTCAAAAGCTTTTTTTCTTACTCTGAAAGCCAGTCTATTTGATAGAATATAAACTCTTTGGTTCATGAAGACCCTGAACTACAATTAAAAGGTTAAATCAAATCACTTTTGTTAAAGAAGCCTGTTAATACCTTTTGATCAATTCCTTTGATAAGTTAAAAAAGTGGTGAGGGCTGGGGTTGTGGCTTAGTGGTAGAGCACTTACCTAGTATGTGTGAGGCGCTGGGTTCCATCCTCAGCACCACATAAAAATAAATAAATAAAGATCGTGTCTATCTACAACTGAAAAAAATTTTTTTTAATAGCTAGACCTTGCGTACCATGTAGACTTCTGCCTTTTAATATTTTTCTTTCTTTGAAAAAAAGAAGAATCTAATTTTGAGATTTACTGTACCCTGAAGGTGAGGGACTGACCTAAATCCACTTAGATTTGTTAAATGAATGAGATCCAAACACAGTAGTAGAGGTGGTAGTTATTAGTGATTTTTGTTGTTGTTGTTGTTTTGTAGTTGTAGATGCACAGCATGCCTTCATTGTATTTGTTTATTTTATGTGGTGCTAAGGATTGAACCCAGTGCCTCACATATAGGCGAGCACTCTGCTGCTGAGCTATAGCCCCAGCCCCTCGTGATTATTTTTATAATCATTTACCACCAAATTTGTTTAAATGTGGAACTTTTCACAACCAAGATTTCAGACATCTGGTCTGTATCCTCATTACCTGAGTGATTTTGACATTACATGAAATATTTCATTATCACACAGCATCTGAAAAAGCTAATGTCAAAACTAAATCATTGTGTACCAGTTGTTGGTACCTAGAAAAGGAAATTATCTGTAGTCAGTTGACAGACTTCCCAAAAGATAAAAATCTCTCCAGGGAACCTCCATTAAATATCCTTAGACTTTAGAAGTAAGTACTAAATCTTTGTATTTCACATGATGTAACCACCTAATACTGTCTCAATGGCCTATTGTCAAGTTACTGGATTAGACTAAGGAGAACAAAAATAATCCTTCCCTGGGATGCCTGGGAAGCCCACTTTACACAGGATTGCCCATAAGCAATGAGGTAAAGGAAGAAGATTTTGCATTTACTATCTGTTGTTCATATATTTTATTGGCTTTATCATATTACAAGTTAAATGTGCGTTTTTTAAAGGTCTTATACATTTCTGGCCAAGTGGCCTGTATAAATACAATTTTGAAGCAGTTGTCATTTTAGTTGCCTGGGGATAGAATTTATCATCTTTTAAAAATAAAGTGGGCTAGGGGGAGTAGCTTAGTGTTCACAGCACTTACTTAGCATGTACAAGGTCCTAAGTTCAATCCCTAGTACAGCAATCAATCAATAGATTTTTAAAAAGGCAAAGTTCAGACTTTTGGGCTGGTATTTCCTAGGGACACATATGAAATAGGTCATGCCATTTCTTTTTTTTTACTTTGATATTTTAAGTACCAATTCCTTATCTAATAGATGGGGTTCCAGTTGTAATACAATTAAGTAAAATTTGGTATGCATGTTTGTCCCTTTTTTAATTGTTCAGAGGCAAGCATTTTAAAAATTTAATTAAATGGGAAAGTAAAATGTATAGCTTTTAAATACACAGTTCCCTGAGTATTAACAAATGCATATACCTGTGTAACCACTACTATCATTAAGATATAAAACATTCTTATCATTCCTTAGTTTCTTCATGTCCCTTTCCAGAAATGAAAATGTTAAATGAAACTAATTTAATCATGTAATTTAATGTGCAAATTTCCTGTCTCTTTTTGCAAACAGGTTGTTCTAGTAACTGATGGCTGTCTTGGCATTGGTAGAGGGTCACTGCGACATTCCTTAGCTACTCACAATCAAAGAAGTGAGAGCAACAGGTTTCCACTACCTTTTCCTTTCCCGTCTAAGTTATATATCATGTGCATGGCAAATTTGGAAGAGGTAATACATTTTGCTAAGTTCTTTTTAGTTTGATTGGGTAAATTTTAGGGCTCATTTTATTTTTTTCATATATTTGATTAGTGCTTTATTGCATATACTGTAACATTGTGCTCTGTTGGTTTCATGAGACTGGCACAATATGTATTTGAAAAGACTCAGTCTGGGCCTGTAGCTCAGGGGTGGAACATTTACCTAGTATGCCTGATGCCCTGGCTCTATATCTAGCACCACAAAAAAAAGAAAAAAGAAGAAAGGGAAGGGAGGAGGACAAGAAAAAATGAAGGAAGGAAAGGGAGAGAGAGAAAAGAAAAAGACAAAATAAGACTATACTCTAGCTCTTAAATGCTCTGAAATTTCAGTGTTTCCCCATCTTGGGAACATACTTCAAGTTGTTATCCATCCTACTGATGAGTCATGAAAGGTCAAGTTCTCTTTGGTATTAGTTATTTCTCTTACCCAGGAATTATTTTATCCATTCCAGAAATGTTGACAGAGATGTACTTTGCTTTTTTTTTTTGTAGAATAACATGCCATTTTGGTATATTTTATGTATGTAAATACTTTGCTTCCTGTTTTCCTATTTATTTGGGAGATATTTGACCTTTTTTTACCTTATTTTTTCTCCCTGTATAATGTAGATAATAATGGTTCTTGCCAAAAAATGTTTAAAACACTTTGAAGGAAAGATGCTATATAAATACAAATTGTGGTCTCCTCTGAGAACCTTCACAAAACTACTTCTGAATGGAATAGCTCTCCTGGTGTCCTTGTATGTAACATTCCTCTTTGGTCACCTTGAGTCAAATTGTTATGGTTATTTCTTTTCATATGGCTGTTAAGAAAATGATTTATTTTTTGCCTGTGTTACTATGATGGTTGTAACTTAGGTGTGCTAATAGTAATCTGGTAATTTGTGCCATTTTAAAGGGGTCATCTCTTTTGCTTTGTAGCTTCAGAGCACCGATTCTTTGGAATGCCTTGAACGTCTCATAGACTTAAACAATGGTGAAGGGCAAATATTTACTATTGATGGCCCCCTGTGCCTGAAAAATGTACAGTCTATGTTTGGGTGAGTATGTGCTTAAAGCTCTTTTGCCTTCTTTGTAATCCAGTATTATAATTTGATATCCAGAAAGAATATATACATTACTCTAATTGTGTGATTGCGTTTTCTCCAAGTTGCCCATTTCTCAGATAAAAAGATTGGTAGCAGTGATTTTTGAAAGCTCACTCTTTTAAATAAAACATGACTAAATCTGTAATGCTTATAGATATTGACTTTTTTACAATGATTCAGCAATTTCAAAGATTAACTTGCTTTGGGGCTTTTCAGAATTGAAATTTCCTCAGCAGCAATATCAGATTGTAATCTTTTCCACAAATGGTCAGATTTAGTTTTGGAATTAATGTAAAGGTAAAATAAATTTTGCATCATGAAACATTACTGCTCTATCTATCTTATTACTCTCCTTGTAACAATTAATCATCATATCCTAGAAAACTGATAGATCTGGCTTATACACCTTTCCATGCTGTTCTCAAGTGTGGCCACCTAACTGCTGATGTACAAGTCTTCCCCAGGCCAGAACCTTTTGTTGTAGATGAAGAAATTGATCCTATCCCCAAAGTCATTAACACAGGTAAGTTTTCCCTACTTCTGACTTGTGGTTTTTTACTTTGTTCTCTAGGTAGGAGGATTGAAAAGAATCATATATTTTGAAACAAGGGTGGTATTGTCATTAGCATTTTTGGATCAGTGAATATATTAATTACCTCAGGGTTGGTGGATTATTGGTCTTTTATGGTGAGGTCATGAGTTAATCTCCAATCCTAGATCATTATAACCACAAATTACTAGAGTTAGAAATCATGCCCAGGGCTGGGGATGTGGCTCAAGCGGTAGCGTGCTGGCCTGGCATGCGTGTGGCCCGGGTTCGATCCTCAGCACCACATACAAACAAAGATGCTTTGTCCACCGAAAACTAAAAAATAAATATTAAAATTCTCTCTCTCTCTCTCTCTCTCTCTCTCTCCCTCTATCTTTAAAAAAAAAAGAAATCATGCCCAGATTCACTAGGATTGAAATCCTTGAAGTGATTCTTAATAGAGATTCTGAGATTGACTAGCATCATAACTACGGTCATATATGAAGGGCTGTCTTCTAGATGTGACTTGAAGACCTTGGAGTTATCTCCAATTGATGGGTGGATTCCTTGAGTGGTGGATACATGTTTAACCTCTTAGGGATAGATGCTGTCACTTTCAATCACTGCTGCAGCCTTAGTGACTAGGGTAACATTGACACTTAGATGTTTTAATAAATGATTAAAATTAATTGTGCAATAAATGTTCATTTGGGGCGCATAGAGATTATAAATGAAGGGCTAGAGCATTCTTTTTGCTTTTTGTGCTTTTAACTTTTGACTATCTGGAAGCAAGGTATCCATCTCTTTTTGTTGTGACTACGCTCTACTATATTAAGCTGCACCAAATTATTTTGTGGCTCTCAAACCAGTTAAATTTCACTTCCTTTCCACCCTTTTTTGATGAGTCATTTGAATAGGCCTTTTCTTTCCAATATAAATTTTTAGCCTAACATTTGCCATAACTTATATTTAAACCACTTTAAAATATAGTAGGCTTTTTTCTACTTAAAAAGTATCCAGCTGCTTGTCCTGATTCATTTGTTACTCAATTAAGGGGGTTAATGACAGCAAATCTCCAGAGAAGCACACTTCCTACTTGTATATGAAGTGCATTTTACTCACTACGATTCTGGTTTTTTTTTTTAATTGTTTTGAGAATATTGGTGTGTTTGTGCTTAGAAGAAAAATTGAAAAGCAATTCAGTAAAGTATTGATAGTGGTTTCCTTTTATGATGAATAATGAGTGATTTTATATTTTTTACAATTATTAGTGTTTTCCAAGTTTTTGTGTTAATTATCTATATAATCAGAAAAGAAACTTTAAAAAAAAAAATTTTTTTAATATTTTTATTGGGGCTGGGGTTGTGGCTCAGCGGTAGAGCACTAGCCTAGCTAGCTAGCACAGGCGGACGGAGGTTCGATCCTTAGCACCACATAAAAATAAAGGCATTGTGTTGTGTCCATCTACATAAAAATAAATAAATAAATAAACATTTTTAAAAATATTTTTATTAGTTATTAATGGACCTTTGTCTATATGCGGTGCTGAGAATTGAACCCAGTGCCTCACACATACTAGGCAAGTGTTCTACCACTGAGCCACAACCCCAGCCCCTTTAAAAAAATTTTGGCTACAACTTTTATTTTTTTATTTTAGGTTTTCACAAAAACTTTTGGTCATTAAACAATCTCTGTAGAGCAAAGAAATCATTGTCATATTGGCTTTTTTTTTTTTTTTTTTTTAAACATATTTATTTATTTATTTTTTTAGTTATTGGCAGACACAACATCTTTGTTGGTATGTGGTGCTGAGGATTGAACCCGGGCCGCACACATGCCAGACGAGCGTGCTACCACTTGAGCCACATCCCCAGCCCTCATATTGGCTTTGTTGAGAATGTATTTCTTTCTCAGAGAAATGTTTTTAATAGAATGTCTTTAATTTCAAAAAAGGTTGAAGTTGTTGGAGAATTGTTTGAGTTTAATGCCCCTTGATTACCCGAATACCCCTTATTCTACACAGGGATTTGACTTTTAAGCTTTTGCCATGACTGGGAGGACCTAGCCTCATAAAAATAAAGTTTACCTAATTTGTTATATAACTTAAATTCATCAAATAAAAGATAATTATCATTATTTCCTGAGCTACTTATAATGCAAATGGTTAGACTCATCCACAGAAAAGTCCAATAATGTTCCCAGTCAACATATTTGAAATTTCCACCTAAACATTGTGTTTATAAAATCTAATACATAGAAAATAATATACTTTCCCCTATTATAAATTAGCACTATGTTGATTCTTTCCTTTCAGATTTGGAAATAGTGGGATTTATTGATATAGCTGATATTTCAAGTCCCCCAGTTCTCTCCAGACATCTGGTCTTACCTATAGCACTTAACAAAGGTGAGTTTTCTTTTTATACCATTGATATATAAGAAGCATCATAATATCTAAAGTTATTCTTTAATGTTAAATAGTAGATTAGCCCATTTTGTAGAAGCTAAAGGAAAGGTATAGTTGCCAAATTGAATTTTAGAAAATAGAATATTAAATATCAGGAAAGAAATTCTGCTATCTTACATTATGGGAACACTTTAATATATATATATATATATATATATTTTTTTTTTTTTTTTTTTTTTTTTTTTTTTAAATTGTGGACACAGTACCTTTATTTCATTTTTATGTGGTGCTGAGGAACAAACCCAGTGCCTAATGCATGCTAGATGAATGCTCTACCATTGAGCCATAACTCCACCCCATGGGAACACTTTTGACACATACTTGCTGTGTGTTGGTTTGTGAATTTATAGTGGAAGTCCTCTTTTAAAGACAAGAATACTTAGCCAGGTGCAGCAGTGCATGCCTGTAATCCCAGCAACTTGGGAGGCTGAGGCAGGAGGAATGCAAGTTCGAGACCAGTCTCAGCAACTTAGAGAGAACCTAAGCAACTTAGGGAAACATTCTCAAAATAAAAAATAAAAAGGAGCTGGGGATGTAGCCTAGTGGTGAAGCACCCCTAGGTTCAATTCCCAGTACAAAAAAAAAAAAGGAGTACTTAGTTCCTCACCCAGGGCTTTGCCTTTCCTAATAGGCAAAGAAAGCCAAGTCATTATCAGAAAGTTGCTTGATAAATGTGGAAGTCAAATACAGCTTAATAAGAGGAAGAACACATCTGTTCTTTGTTTACTTATACCAAGCACATACTAGATACTCAAATACTATTAAATGAACAAATGAGCCTCTTGTGAGACCTCATTATTGCAGAAAATACCCCTTTAGAAACTGAGAAGTCATGTCCCCAAATTCAGCATCTCTGCAGTATGCTAGCCTTTAGCTCCTTAAAATCCTTTTTCTCTGTTCTAAGCTAACTATCTAGCTTATATTTATCAGCTCTTTCCAGGAAATATAGAGTCAATCAGCTTTCTACCTACTGGGTTATGATCATGTTCTATTAATGCCTGGATTATCTCAGTTGGAGGTTGGATATTCCATAACCACTCAACACATATTTATAGACAGAATCACATATTTATAGACAGATGACTCATTGTGGGCAATGTATTTATAATTTACCTTGTGTTTTCAGAGAACAACCAAATTTACCTTATTTCTAAGGCCCTGGGAGAATTCTGCCAAGAAAGAAAATTAGCAAAATGAAGTGTTTAGGGAACAGTAGGAAGGGAAAACATGGGAAGGCAGAACAGAGCCATTGTAAGGGTTGTTGAATAGCAAACTAAACTGGAAAATTCTTCCTGTTGAAGTAGAAAGTCTTTGAACAAGACTGAATGGATAAGTTTTCTTGGAAGGATATTAATTGTAGAAGATTCATCTGTCAACAGAGAACCTAGAGTTGGGAAGTCTAGTTAGGATGCTTGTAGAGTAATCATTTGTGTACCTTTGGAGACTTGCATCCTTGTACTGTTTGAATGCTGTCAGTTTAGAACACTCTTGACATCTCTGTATCAGATTCTGTTTAGACAGATGCCTGAAACTTCCAGATTCTACTGGAACTCTGGAAAACACATTTTTTTTGTGTAACATATTTATGGAGATAAAATCAATATTATATACTTCCCTCACTTAAAGTGTATAACTAAGTGATTTTAGTTTTATTTATAGACTTGTACAGCCATTATCATAATCAATTTTAGAACCTTTTCATCACCCCTGAAAAGAAACCCTATTTCTACCAACTCTTAGTTGGTAGAAACCAAACTACCAACTCTTAGTCCCCTGGCTCTAGATAATCACTAATATCCTTTCTACTCCTATAGACGTGCTCTTCTGGATTTTTCATATAAATGGAATTAATATAATATTAGAAAAGTAATTTGGGGGGGACACAATGCACAGTATTTTCTTTATTTATTTTATTTTATTTTTTTTTGTGGTGCTGAGGATCAAACCCAGTGCCTCTACCACTGAGTCACAACCTCAGCCCTTAAAAAGTAATTTTTATATAGACATTGGGAAACTGGGATGAGTTTTTTCAGCTTTGTATAATATTCCTTTACAACTCCTTTGAGTCTGGAAGTTGCCAAGAGTATGATCGGGGTTTGGAGTTTTTGTAGCTGATTTCAATCTAACCTGTTTGCTTTTTGCAGAAGGCGATGAGGTGGGTACTGGCATCACTGATGACAATGAAGATGAAAATTCAGCCAATCAGATTGCAGGCAAAATACCCAACTTCTGTGTCCTGCTCCATGGCAGCCTAAAAGTGGAAGGAATGGTGGCGATTGTTCAATTAGGGTAGGAGACTTTGTTTACATTTAGTTGAATGAGAGGAGCAATCAGTTCATTAGGTGAAGTGTTTTGCAGACTTTTCTGAAAGAAGTAGAAAGGTCCTGGTCACCTTTTTCCTCTCCCTTCTCACCTGTCAATTCCTTTTTAAACTACTCTTTTAAAATTTCCCCTAGAGTAAGTGTGGAGCTGGTTTTGGTGGTCCATGCCTTTGATCCCACGAACTCGGGAGACTAAGACAGGAGGATCACAAGTTTAAGGCCAGTCTCAGCAACTTAGCAAAACTCTGTCTCAAAATAAAAAAGGGTGGGGCATGTGACTCAATGGTAAAAAACGGGGAGTGGGGGTAGGGGACCTGGTAGGAAGAGAATAAGTGTGGAATGATCCTTTTTGGTATGTTGCATATATATATTATATTCTTTCTCAGTTTTTCTATTTTTATTTACTTAATTGGTAGGGGGGTGCAGTACTAGTGTTTGAACACATGTCCTTGCACATACTAGGCAAACACTCAACCACTGAGCTATATCCTAGCTCAGTTTTCTTCTTTTTAAATCCTATCTAGGATACCTAGGTTCTGGTTATAGTAATGCTACTAATTTATTATAATATCTTAGTAGGATTCATGGTCTCTACATCTATAAATTAAAGGAATAAAAGTAAATGAAAAAAGATGCTGATGACATTGAACATTTTGCCATGTGTCAGACATTCCTCTAGGCATTTACATATGTTAACTCATTTAATTCCTCACAACAGATTGTGTAAGTAATATCAACACTAATCCCATTTTATAGATGAAGAGTCAGAGAGGTCAGCCTTTCAGACTCAAGAGGTCAAGGAACTTGCCCCAGCTAATAAATAAAAGAGCCAGGATTCTTACCTATGCATTTTTACTTCAGAACCTATGCTCACAACAACTATGCTGTATTCCTTTCCTGTGAGGAAAGTGTTTCTAGTTTTTACCTTCTCTGCAATCTTGGAATTTGCAAAGCTGTCTGCCTCCCTTTCTCTAATATCTATCTTAGAAAAGAGGAGGTAGCTAATCACCTTCTGACCATCATTTGGAATGATGACTGATATATATTCCAGAGGTTAATATTAATTATAGGAAGCATGTCTTCATTTCTCTTTATGTCAGAGAAGAAGAATGGGATTCTTCTTTTTTTTTTTTTTTGAGTACCAATAAGTCTTTATTCATTGATTTTCCCAGGGAGAGGAGAAGGAAGGGAAGAGTCAGAATGTGTGTTATAAAATGATTAGAAAATAGGAAAGGAAGAAAGTATCTGGGTACAGCAAAATCAAATCATAATATAAAAACACCCCAATGGTCAAAGTGGCCACAAGATTGTTTAATAGGAGACGGACGAATGTAACTCCATGTTTACTGCTAGAAACCAAAGCTTTGTGTGAAATCTTGAATTTTATGGGGAGGGAGGGAGGGAGGGTGGGAAAGTATGTACCTATCTGTTCTTTCCCTGATCTCTTCCCCTCATTCCTGAAATACAGGAGACTAAGCCCCCTTGGGCTTTGGGATTCTTCTTAATAGTTGTTAATCTGCTGTGTTTCTTGGCATTCAGACTAGTGGTATTGGCTCTGAATGTGAGAATCGCCTAGGTTGCTTTGAAAAGCTGGGGACAGTGTTTACATAACAGAACAAAGACCTCATGCCCTGTGTTACAAGGGCTTCCCTGTATTGGTTCTGCTGTAACTCTGAGAGGCAGCTGAAAGGACCTGTAGGCTGCAGCTATTATACCTCCTTATCCCCCTATAGCTTACTTTCTACCCTTTGTATATGGGGTTTTTTTTTTTAATCTTTTAAACTGCTTTTGATTTCCATATATATATATATATATATATAAAGTTTTCCTTAATAATAATAAATGTCTTAGAGAAATGTAAATATCATAACAGCAGTAATCATTTTCAGGTTTCAGATTTGGCTTTGGTAAAAATAACATGCCTGATTTCACAGCCAAAGCCTGTTTCTCTCAAGAGAAAAACATAAGCTAGATTTATTTAACTTGACAGTCCCAGGCTTTATGTTCTTCTGATCTTTGGTCTTCTCTCCATCTAGTCCTGAATGGCATGGAATGCTCTACTCCCAAGCTGACAGCAAGAAGAAATCAAACCTCATGATGTCTCTCTTTGAGCCTGGTCCAGAACCTCTCCCATGGCTAGGGAAAATGGCACAACTGGGTCCTATTTCAGGTATAACCCAGATCAGATTTTACCTTACTGTTTCTTCTCTACCATTCTGAGTGTCTCCGACTGTAGTCAGGGAGCTGCCTAAGCTCCCTCATTGGTGTGCTGTGGTCTCTGAGGCTGGATGTGTACATGGAGAACCCCAGGAGAGTTTGATGTTTGAATTCAACTTTCACAGCTTAGAGGAAACCAAATTTAAGGTGATTTAAGTAAATAAAAATTCTAACTGCTTTGAGTTAAAAGTCACTCCCTGTTTTTTTCTTAGTGTACAATTTTTGGCCCAAGTAATCTCCAGTCATTCTTTTTCTTGTCATCTTGTCTTTTCCTCCTCTGCCTTGCAGTTTCCGAGATGTTGTTCTTTGTCTTCTTCTCTTGGGTTCTTAATCTCTCTTGAGTATTTCTTCAGTGATATTAGTTTCATCCTCCCTAAATCTGTAAATCTAGTCCCTCCTTATCTCTCCCTGAAATTTGAATTTTTTTTCTTTACAATTCTTAGTTGAACCTTTCCACCTGGGTATCTGCCTTAGTCTCAAGTTCAGCTTTTTTTTTTTTTTTTTCTTTTTAAAGAAATCATTATTTACCCCTTCTCCTTAAATTGTCCCTTCTTTTGATTTTGCTACTCCTTTTGATGAAGCCTTTGTGCTGTTCGATCCTGAGGTTCCAACTAGAGAGTTATCCTTCACTCATTTGGGCCCATTTCAGTTTCAGGGACACCTCCCATCTATTCTGGATGAAATAATTAGCCAGAGTTGCTTAAAGTCTAGTGGGAAGTGGACTTGATAAACAGTCTACACAAGATAAGTATTAGTCTAAAGGAGATGATGATCAAATCTGCTCTTCATAGAGGATTCCAGAAAATCTTCACAGGGGAGAGACATCCTAGCTGAGTTTTGAAGAAAAGGAGAAATTTGTAGAGCTGAAGAAGGAGGAAAGGGCTTCTAGGGAAACTAGAGCACCTATGGGAAGGAAAGGAACTGGAGTACAGATTGGGAGTTGAGGCAGATGATAGAGCAGAGGCTGGCAGGAGCTACAGCACAGCAGGCCTCATCAAAATGTGAAATATCAAGATTTTATTTTATAGATACTGGGAAGCAACCAAAGAGGAGTAATGTGTTCAGATTCTTCTAGCTACAGTGAAAACAGGATACTGGTTAGGAGACTTCATATTCAGGTGCTGGTGCCCCTGGAGTTGTGCAAAATAGCCATAATCCAAGTGAGAGATAAGAAATTTGCGTTTAGAACCAGCTATGATACATAGACCTATAATCTCAATGACTCAGAAGGCCAAGGTAGGACGATTGAAGGTTTGAGGCCAGCCTGCACAACCTACTGAGACCCTGACTCAAAATAAAATTGTGTAAAAGGACTTGGGATGTAGCTTTATGGTAAAGCACTTGTCTAGCATATGCAAGGCCCTAAGTTCAATCCCTGTCCCCCAATTAAAAGGCAGGGGCACCCTGCAGTTAGAAGTCACTATAGTAGTCCTGGAAATGGGAAGATGAAAGCCAGAACAGGGCAGTGGCTAGGAGTAAAAGATAACTAGGAGGTAGCATCAATAGTGTTTGCATATGAGAATGATCCCAGGTTTCCAGCTTTGGGTTCCAGGGTGGAAGGTAGTCTATTAACTGAAATAGAGAATAGGGAGAAAGAGTAGATTTGAGAAGAACATATTATTTGCATTTTGAGTCTGTGCCTTTGAGATATAAATAGAGGTGCTTAGAGACAATTCCTGAGGAATCTGGAGTTCAAGACAGGAGGCAGAGTTGGAAATTGAATTTTTAGTTATAAGCATATCATTGATGTTACAGTGGTTCACAAATTTGATATTTTGTGTACAAAAATAAACACTGTTCAGAAATTCCACTTCCTGGGTCCACCCACATGAGATTCTGATTCAGCAGGTTGGTCTGGATTCAGGCCCAGAAAATTGCAGAATGGTTAGTAAATATTAATATTACCCAAATGATTAAATCCAGGTGGTCCTTGACCATGCTTTAAGAAGCTCTGGTCGCAGGAAATATACATAATTTAAGGGGAAAAGAGAGCAAGAACCAAATTCCTGGAAAGCATCAACTACTAAGGTCAGTGGAAAGGGTATGAGAAAGAATAAGCAAATAAAAGAGGGAAAATAGAAGAGTGATGTCACAGAAGACAAGAAAAGAAAGCAGCTCCTGGTAGTGTCCTAGAAAGTCTCACACACACCAGATGCCAGCTAAGGTCTGAAGAAAGCCCTTAGTTGGGGGTGTAACTCAGTTATCGAGCACTTACCTAGCTGCATGGGTAAAGCCTACCCTGGGTTCACTACCCAGCACCACAAAAAAAGAAGGAAAGAAAGCCCTTTGCCCTTGAGACTTAGAGAAGATGTTAACTGAAATAGGGCCAAGAAGCTAAACTAAGAACCTGCAAACTTTCAGTAAAGGAATAGTAAATGTTTTCAACTTTGGGCCATGTGTCTCTGCCTCAGCCATTTAGCTCTGCCAGTGTAGCACAGAAGTACCAATAGTCCATATGCAAATGAATGGGAGTGACTGTGTTCCAATAAAACTATTTATTGGACTCTGAAATCTGAATTTGACTTAATAGATGTCATGAAACATTATTCTTCAGCCATTTAAATACAAAACTATCTCTTTTCTTTTTTTAAATTAAATTATATATTCAATTTGTTATACACAACGGCAGAATGCAATACATTTCATATTACACATATACAGCACAATTTTTCAAGTTACTGATTGTACATAAAGTACTTTCACACCATTTGTGTCTTCATACACAAATGGTGGTTCCATTTCCAGTTTTCCAAGGAATCTCCATACTGCTTAGGGTAATGTTGTCTAACTCATTCCACCATCATTCCTACCCCCTGCCCCCTCTCTTCCCCTCTCTCCCCTTTGCCCTATCTAAAGTTCCTCCATTTCTCCCATGCCACCCCCTTTACCATTAAGAGTCAGCATCCTCATATCAAAGAAAACATTTGGCCTTTGGTTTTTTGGGATTGGCTTACTTCAAGTAGCATTATATTCTCCCAACTCCATCCATTTACCTGCAAATACCATGGTTTTATTCTCTTTTAATGCTGAGTAATGTTCCATTGTGTATATATAGCAAAGTTTCCCTATCCATTCATCTACTGAAGGGCATCTAAGTTGGTTCCACAATTCAACTATTGTGAATTGTGCTGCTGCTATAAACATTGATATGGCTGTGTCCCTGTAGTATGCTGTTTTTAAGTCCTTTGGGTATAAACCAAGGAATGGGATAGGTAGGTCAAATGGTGGTTCCATTCCCAGTTTTCCAAGGAATCTCCATACTGCTTTCCATATTGGATGCACCAATTTGCAGTCCTGCCAGTAATGTATGAGTGTGCCTTTTTCCCCACATTCTCGTCAACACTTATTATTGTTTGTATTCATAATAGCTGCCATTCTGACTGGGATGAAATGAACTCTTAGAGTAGTTTTGATTTGCATTTCTCTAATTGCTAGAGATGATGAACATTTTTTTCATATGTTTATTGATTGATTGTATATCCTTTTCTGAGAAAAGGATACAGTCTGTTCAGTTCCTTTGCCTATTTATTGATTGGGTTATTTGTTTTTTGGATGCTTAGCTTTTTGAATTCTTTATATACCCTAGAAATTAGTGCTCTATCTGATGTGTGAGGAGTGAAAATTTGCTCCCCAGATGTAGGCTCTCTATTCACCTCACCGATTGTTTCTTTTGCTGAGAAGAAACTTTTTAGTTTGAGTCCGTCCCATTTATTGATTCTTTTTTTTTTTTAATATTTATTTTTTAGGTGTAGATGGACACAACACAATGCCTTTATTTTTATGTAGTGCTGAGGATCGAACCCGAGTCCCGCCTGTGCTAGACGAGTGCTCTACCGCTGAGCCACAATCCCAGCCCCCATTTATTGATTCTTGATTTTAATTCTTGCACTATAGGAGTCTTATTAAGGAAACTGGGGCCTAATCTGACATGATGGAGATTAGGATCTACTTTTTCTTCTATTAGATGCAGGATCTCTGGTTTTATTCCTGGGTCCTTGATCTACTTTGAGTTGAATTTTGTGCATGATGAGAGATAGAGGTTTTATTTCATTTTGTTGCATATGGATTTCTAGTTTTCCCAGCACAATTTGTTGAAGAGGCTATCATTTTTCCAATATATGTTTTTGGCACCTTTGTCTTATACAAGATAATTGTAATTTTGTGAATTAGTCTCTGTGTCCTCCATTCTGTACCATTGGTCTACCAGTCTGTTTCGGTGCCAGTACCATGCTGTTTTTGTTACTATTGCTCTGTATTATAGTTTAAGGTTTGGTATAGTGATACCACCTGCTTCACTCTTCCTGCTAAGGATTGCTTTAGCTATTCTGGGTCTCTAGTTTTTCCAGATGAATTTCATGACTGCTTTTTCTATTTCTATGAGGAATGCCATTGGGATTTTGATTGGAATTGCATTAAATCTGTAGAGTGCTTTTGGTAGTATGGTCATTTTGATAATATTAATTCTGCCTATCTAAGAGCAAGGTAGATCTTCCCATCTTCTAAGGTCTTCTTTGATTTCTTTCTTTTGGGTTCTGTAGTTTTCATTGTATAGATCTTTCACCAAGTTGATTCTCAAGTTTTTCTTTTCTTTTTTTTTTTGAGGCTATTATAAATAGCATAGTTTTCCTCATTTCCCTTTCAGCGTATTTGTCACTGATATACAGGAATGCCTTTGATTTATGGGTGTTGATTTTCTATCTTCTACTTTGCTGAATTCATTTATTAGTTCTAGGAGATTTCTGGTGGAATGTTTTGAGTCTTCTAGGTATACAATCATATCATCTGCAAATAGTGATAATTTGAGTTCTTTTCCTATCCGTATAATTTCTTTTGTCTGTCTGATTGCTCTGGCTAGAGTTTCAAAAACTATGTTAAAAAGTGGTGGTTAGAAGTGGTGAAAGAGGGCATCCCTGTCTTGTTCCAGTTTTTAGAGGGAATGCTTTCATTTTTTCTCCATTTAGAATGATGTTGGCCTGGGGCTAGCATAGATAGCCTTTACAATGTTGAGGTATATTCCTGATATCCCTAGTTTTTCTAGCGTTTTGAACATGAAGGGATGCTATATTTTATCAATTGCTTTCTCTGCATCTATTGAGATGATCATATGATTTTATCTTTGAGCCTATTAATGTGATGAATTATATTTATTGATTTCTGTATGTTGAACCAACCTTGCATCCCTGGGATGAACCCTGCTTGATCATAGTGCACTGATAACCTTTTTGATATGTTTTTGTATTCAGTTTGCCAGAATTTTATTGAGAATGTTTGCATCTATATTCATTAGAGATGTTGGTCTTAAGTTTTCTTCCTTTGATGTGTCTTTGTCTGGTTTTGGAATCAGAGTGATATTGGTCTCATAGAATGTGTTTGGAAGTATTCCCTCTTTTTCTATATCATGAAATAGTTTGAGAAGTATTGTTAGTACTTCTTTAAAGGTCTTGTAGAACTCAGCTGTGTATTCATCCGGTCCTAGATTTTTCTTGGTTGGTAGGTTTCTGATGACATCCTCTATTTCCTTGCTTGAAATTGATCTGTTTAAATTGTGTATATCATCCTGATTTCGTTTGGGCATATCATATGCCTCTAGAAATTTGTCAGTGCCTTTGATATTTTTCTATTTTATTGGAGTATGAATTTTCAAAATAATTTCTAATTATCTTTGTATTTCTGTGGTATCCGTCGTAATATTTCCTTTTTCTTTTTTTCAATTGATTTTCTTATCTTTTTAAAATACACGACAACAGGGGAATGCATTACAATCCTTATTACACATATAGAGCACAATTTTTCGTATCTCTGTATGTAAAGTATGTTCACGTTAATTTATGCCATTATACGTGTCCTTTTTTTTTGCATTACAATTCTTAGTACACATATATACCACAGTTTTTCATATCTCTGTATATAAGGTATGTTGACACCCAGTTCAAGTCTTCATACATGTTCTTTGTATAATGATGACCATCACATTTTACCATCCTTGCTAATCCCCTTCCCCTTCCCTTTCCCTCCCACCCCTCTTCCCTATTTAGAATTAATCTAATCTTCCCATGCTCGCCCTACCCTACTGTGAGTCACCCCCCTTATATCAGAGAAAACATTCAGCATTTGTTTTTTTGGGTTTGGCTGACTTCACTTAGCATTATCTTCTCCAAAGCCATCTTTTACCTGCAAATACCATGATTTTGTTCTTTTTTAATGCTGAGTAATATTCCATTGTGTATAAATGCCACATCTTTTTTATCCATTCATCCACTGAAGGACATCTAGGTTGGCTCCACAGATTAGCTATTGTGAATTGTAATATTTCCTTTTTCATCACGGATGTTAATAATTTGAGTTTTCTCTCTTCTTCTCTTCATTATCATGGCTAATGGTTTATCAATTTTTTTTTTTCCAAAGAACCAACTTTTTGTTTTGTCAATTTTTTAGGTTTTTTTCTTTTATCTCAATTTGATAGATTTCAGCTCTGATTTTAATTATTTCCTGTCTTCTACTGCTTTTGGGGTTGATTTGTTGTTCTTTTTCTAGGGCTTTGAGTCACAATGTAATATTAGGTCATTTATTTGTTGATTTTTTCTTCTTTGAAGGAATGAACTCCATGCAATGAACTTTCCTCTTGGAACTGCCTTCATAGTGTCCCAGAGATTTGCATATATTGTATCGGTGTTCTCATTTACCTCTGAGAATTTTTTAATCTCCTCCTTGATATCTTTTGCAACCCATTGTTCATTCAGGTGTTGGGGTATCTTTTATTTTTTATTTTATCATTGATTTCTAATTTCATTGCATTGTGGTCTGATAGAATGCAGAGTAGTATCTCTACTTTTTTGTATTTACTAAGATTTGCTTTGTGGCATAATATATGGTCTATTTTAGAGAAGGATCCATGTACTGCTGAGAAGAAAGTATATTCTCTCGTTGATGGATAATATACTCTATATATGTCATTTAGACTGAGTCTCACTATATTGCCCAGGCAAGTCTCAAACTCCTGGACTCCAGAAGTTCTGTCTCAACCTCCCAAGTTGCTGGGACTAAAGATTTGCACCACAATGCCCAACTAAAAACCATTCTTCTTTTGGTATTGGGGATTGAACCCAGGGACTCTACCACTGAGTTACACCCCCAGTTCTTTTCATTTTTTATTTTGAGATAAGTTGCTGAGGTGTCACAAAGTTGATGAGGCTGGCCTTGAACTTGTGATCCTCTTGACTCAGCCTCATGAGTTACAGGGATTACAGGGTGTGCTACCACACCCAGCTAAAAACCATGCTTAACTCAAAAGACAGGCAACAATTCAATCCTTGATTTGGGATCCAAGACTGGAGTTTTTAAAGCTGGAGAGTCTGGGGATGTAGCTTTGTGGTAGAGTGCTTGTCTCACATGCACAAGGTCAATCCTCAGCACCACAAAAAAGTAAAAATAATAATAAATAAGTAAAGTTTTAAGAGGAATAGAAACACAGAGGAACAAAGAGGACATTGCTGGCTCAAAATAAGTAGGAAATAGGCCCATAATTGGAGAACACAGAATACATGGTAGAGGAAGTTGTTTGTGTGTGTGTATGTGCATGAGTGTCTGTAGACAGGAGTTTCTTATGTCCTTCATCTTGACTCTGTAGCATTCCTACGTTCATTCTGTCTTTCATTATTGTTCTTGGCTTCTTTTGGCTTTACCTTTCATTTAAAATTAAAAGTTAATTATCTGTAGCCTACCGACCAAATTGGCCATTGTCTATTTTTTTAAATAAAGTTTTACTGAAACGGTCACACTCATTCATTAACATATTTTCTATGGTTGCCTTCCTGCTACAGTGGCAGAGTTGAGTATGTCAGAAGCCACATGACTTATAAAGTCTGAAATATTTGTTGTCTGTTCTTTTACAGAAAATATTAACAAACCCCTGACCTAGACTATTGTGATAGTTTCCACCAATGATGTTTATCCATAATTTAAGATAATAGCTTTCAGACTCCTTTCTGATCTAGCAACACTCCTTATATTTATTCTTCATTCACATTGAACTGTCCTATATTCATGTTGTTGTTGTTTTTTCCTTCTTTGGGTCTTTTTTTCTTTTCAGTGGGGATAATAATAATTAATATTTTGGGCTGGGATTGTGGCTCAGCAGTAGAGCGCTTGCCTAACACATGCAAGGCCCTGGGTTCAATCCACAGCACCACATAAAAATAAATAAATAAAACAAAGCTATGGTGTCCAACTACAACTAAAAATAAATAAATATTTAAAATAGTAATAATAACTAACATTTTATTGAACTTCATGCCATGCACTGTG